>NW_007064576.1:0-1839 GCF_000164805.1 Carlito syrichta | reverse complement strand
GCGAGAGTCAGAGACCCACTGCAGATCTCCCTTGCAGAGGGCTTCAGACACCGGGTTGCCAGATCGCCATCTTGCCCCGCCCCCTCAAGCCACTGTTTTTTACTGTTGTTCCCAAAAGATTAGAGTCTGCTAGGCCATGCCAGCTCTACAAGACAGAAAATACAGAAGCCAGTCCCTCAGGTAGCACCCAGAGAATCTGGGGCATTAGATTTGCAATCCAACTCTTTTTCTCCTCAGGAAGAAGCTGTGAGATGGAGTTGCCCATTTACTCTGTGCTAAGCCAGCGAGAGGAGCTGTGATGACTTCCACAGGTTAGTTGTAGCCGCACTTAGCATATTAATCATAGTTTTAAATTCCCTTTCTGATAATCCCAGCATTTCCACCATATTGGAGTCTATCTCATGCTTGTTTTGTCTCTTCAAAATGTATTTTTGCCTTTTAGTATGCCTTATAATTTTTTCTTGATGTATTGGGGCAAAATAACTGCTATACATAGGACTTTAGTCATGTTCTATAGTCCTATGATTAGGTCTCAGTCTTTTAGTGAACCTGTGTGTCTGGACTGTGAATTTCATGTGTGTCTTTTAGCACCCTGCCCTCTCTCTCACCTCTTAGGTGGGACAGAATGGCCAGAGTGGGCTGGAGTTGGTTATTCCTCTTTACTCAGGTCAGTTAGGCTCTGGTAAAAACCCTAATAGTTTAGGCTGTGGTGAAACAGCTTCTCCTGAGGCCAGGCCTTGTTAAAAATAACACAATGCTCCAGTATATTTCAAAAGATTTATTTTTCTTTTTTTCTCCATCTGCCAGAGGATGAGGGAATTTTTATCCAATATTCACTGTGAAAACCTGGTCAAATGTTTAGAGTTAAACTCACAAAACTATTGCTTCTACCTGTGACTGGGATGTCTTGGACATTTTAACTCTCATGATCTTCCATGTTGAGCCTCTAGCAATTCATCAATTACAGTTTAGATTTTGCTACCCAGACATCTGTTCTCAAGAAGGTTTCTTCTTGAGAGCTCCTGCTCCAATAAATTGTGATTCTCTGTCTCTTCAATTTGAAGGATGATGCTTACTCTGTGATCCTACTTCTCCAATGGAAGAGTTGTGAATTTTCCAGTTTGTTTAGACTTTTACTTGTCATTAGAATGGAGCGGTGGCTTTCAAGTTCTTTACATGCTGGGCCAGGAGCCAGAAGTTCCATGATATCTTTTAAGTGATGAAAAAACTGAAGGAATAATAAAGAATTGTCAAATCAAAAATAGGCACTTAAAAATTAAATAGTTTATATTTGTGAACTGCATATTTAACAAGAAAAAACCAAATTGCCAAAGTTTATCTCTAATTCAGGATAGAAGATTCTCAGTTTGAGATCTGTCCATATTTTCTTCCGAGAGAATAAGGAGTCGGCATATAGCCTAATGGTTATTACTCAATCTATCTTCAGTTGTGCCTCCTGGACACATTTCTGGTTCTCAGGGAAAGAAAACTAAATGTTTAATTAAAAACCAAAAGAGCTGTTTCATAAAAACCTTTAATCCATGGGTTCCCAAACATCTTCAGTATTGCATTCATGGAATGAGTTATAAAGCTGAGGGAGACATAAGCTCATCTCTGTTAGGCACAACAATGCAATTTGCACACCTTGAGGGCTTAGTGTGATTAGCTTTGGAGAATTGTTGCATGTGGCAATGCCTCGGGAGGGACTATATTGAATATTGAGGAATAGCATGAGATGGTGTTGGAGCAACAGTGGTCCTCAGTCATCAGTGAAGTATTTCTCAAAAAACAACAGATGCTAGAGAGGATGTGGGAACAAGGGAACACTTCTACACTGCT
>NW_007064575.1:414976-416146 GCF_000164805.1 Carlito syrichta | reverse complement strand
ATTTGGGCTTTTATTTTGGTGATCTGGATTCTTCTGTTGAAATTAGGGTTTTTGTGGTCTTGCTTTTCCAGCTTTCTTGGGTGCCTTGTAAGGCTATTAATTTGTGATCCTTCCATTTTCTTCCTGTGCGTTTGTAGGGATATAAATCCTCTTACTACAGCTTTCATGGCATCCCAAAGATTTTGGTAAGATGTTTCCTCATTTTCACTTGTTTCCAGGTATTTTTTAATCTCTGCTTTGATTTCATTGTTGACCCAGGAGTTGTTTAGCATCATGCTGTTTAGTGTCCATGTCTTTGTGGGTTTTGGGGGGAATTTGTTGGTGTTAATGTTTATTTTTATTCCATTGTGGTCCCAGAAGGTACATGGTAAAATTTCGGTCCTTTTAAATTTGCTTATACTTGATTTATGGCCAAGTATGTGGTCAATCTTAGAGTACGTTCCATGTGGTGATGAATAGAATGTATATTCTGTGGTCTTTGAATGGAATGTTCTGTAGGTATCAATTAAGTCCATTTGGTTAATAGTCACATTGAGGTTTCGGACCTTGTTGCTGAATTTTTGTCTTGATGTTCTGTCTAGGGTTGTGAGTGGGGTATTGAAGTCCCCAGCTATGATGGTGTTGGAGTCGATATCCTTTTTTAGTTTACTCAGAAGCTGCTTTATGAAAGTTGGTGCTCCTATGTTGGGTGCATATATGTTTAGGATGGATATTTCTTGTTGATAGATTGAAACTTTTTCATTATGTAGTGGCTTTCTGTATCATTTTTGATTTTTGATAGCTTAAAGGGTATTTTGTCTGAGACTAAGATTGCGACTCCTCCTTTCTTTTGTGTTCCATTCACCTGAAAATTTGTTTCCCATCCTCTTACTTTGAGTCTGGGAGTGTCCTTTCTAGTGAGGTGAGTCTCCTGAAGGCAGTAAATTGTTGCCTGGTGATATTTTATCCATTTTGTCATTCTATGTCTTTTTAGTGTTGCATTTGGTCCGTTCACATTCAAGCTAATTATTGAAATGTGGGAATTGATCCCTATCATAATGTTCTTACAGAGTTGTTGTTCTTTCTGTTTGTGGGTTGTCTTTCTTATGGTTCTGGAGTTGGTTCATGTGTGTTTTTAATCTTTTGCCTGTACTCTTGTGAAGAACGTTGTTGTTCTTTTTTCCTTTTCTT
>NW_007064575.1:394676-414618 GCF_000164805.1 Carlito syrichta | reverse complement strand
TTTTTCTCTTGCTGCCTTTAGGATTTTTTCTTTTATACCTACTTTGTTAATGTGAATTATTATGTGTCTGGGAGTTGGTCTTCTCATTTGTTGTCTTGCAGAGGTTCTCTGAATCTCTTGTGTTTGAATTTTTGCATCACTGATGAGATGAGGGAAGTGAAATGTTTGCTCCAGTGTGGCCTCTCTTTCTCTCTCTGTCACAGGAAGGCCAATTACTCTTAGGTTCTGTCTCTTGAAGTAATCATTCATTTCTTGAAGGTTTTGTTCAGACTTTTTGAATTTCCCATGTTTTTGACAGTTTGGGTTAGTTCTGTGTTTTGGTCTTTGAGCTCTGAGATTCTTTCTTCTGTTTGGCTAATTCTGCTTTCCATGCTTATTAGTTTGTTATTTATTTCCATCACAGTATTCTTTACTGCTGTTATTTCTGACATCAGCTCCTTTCTATTTTCCTCTTGTCTCGCTTTGATTTTTTAAATTCTCTCTATTAATGTCTTGATGTCTGGGTTTGTTTCATGTGACCAGTCATTCTGGGGGCTTTTCATTGTTTGTGTTCCAAAGTCTGTTTTCTCAGTGTCTGACCTCCCAGGGGTCTGGTGAGACCTATATTCTTCTTTTGGTTTTTCTTCATTTGTGTGGTTTTTGTTGTTGGTGGTGGTGGGTTTTTTCCCCCTTCCCTACCTTTTCCTTTTCTCCACATCACCATCTTCTTTAATTCTGTTATTCGGGGGTGTAGGGGTTGTTTTTACTTCTGTTTGTTCAATCTCCTATTCTTCTTTATGTATGTCCTCTTACTTTGTTAAATTCTGGAGTTGCACTGTAGGTTGGGAGTGGTCCTTTTTTGCAGTTTTGAGATTTACTTACGGGGAGCTGTGATTCAAAATCTATCTGCAGTTCCTGGTATCCGCCGACAGGTGTATGAATAATCTGAAACCCACTTCCCACTTCCTTGGAATCTGTCCATGCAGTGGGGTGGTAGGTTTACTCCCTGAAATAAAATGCGGTTAACAGAGGGAAGATAATGGAGCAGGCAGTGGGGGGAAGAGAGGGGTGGAGAGAGAGAGGAGTAAGGGTGAAAACAGACGACTGTACCAACAAATGGAGAGAAAGAGAAAAATTGAAACATATAAAAACAATAGACCACAGCTACAAACTAACCAACCCCCATACAAAAAAACCTAAAACATACAATGTTACTAACATACAAGTTTACCAAACTCCTTATTGGTGTGCTATTCCTCTATACAAAGGTATAGTTTACAGAGAGAAGAAAAGAAGGGAAAAGAAGGAGGGAAAAAAAGGGGGGGGGTGGGAACATAACAGAAGGAATAGAATCAAGTCAGTAGACTAACAGAACCAATTGAGCACACTCTGAGACTTTTCGTTTAAGTCGAATGTCCTTTCAGCTCTGATTTCTAGCTGTCTTTTCAGGCTGGTAAGTTTGTTCACAGTTAGGATCAGTTGCCCCTGGCCTGTTGTGAAGGGCAGTTCAGATATGCACTCAGTTCACGACTGCCCCGTTCACCACTCAGATCTGACCTGTGTTTATCAGGCTTCCATTTTTCTCCTTTTGGTGTTGTTACCTTGAATTGCCAGCAGGTGGTGCTATCCCTCGCTCCAGATGGTCTTTATCTCAGCAGCTTGCCACCCCTAAGGGGAGGGAGATGTTGCCTCAAAGCACACGGGAGGAGACCCATGGCCTGACAGGATGTCTTGGTGGTAGTAGACCTCGGCAGATCTTGCTTGCAGGGGCTTCAAGGTCTGAAGTCGTGGATCACCTCAGGCATGGGCTGTGCAATGTTTAATAGCTGCCATGGCGGCGGCAGCTGCAACTCACCTCAGGCACTGACGGTGTGATGTGGCATGGCTGCTGGCTGCGGTGGCAGTGGCAGCAGCGGCAGCCACAGTAGCTGCCCAGACTGCAGTGATGCCTCAGCAAAGTCTACGGCCGAGCTCCGTGTGAAGAGCAGGTTGCCGATGATGGGATCTGCAGCCTCTGGGGAGAGAACCAGAGTCTCTTTGCGTTCTCCTCGGTGGAGAGTCTCACAGACTGAGCTGCCCTGTCACCATCTTGCCGGCTTTGCTCATTTTTTTTTTTTTGAGTTGGAGTCTCACTCGGTCACCCAGACTGGAGTGCAGTGGCCGCTCCCAGCCACCACAACCTCAACCGGCTGGGCTCCAGCGATCCTTCCATTTCAGCCTTCCGAGTAGCCGGAATTATAGGTGCGCGCTACCACGCCTGGCTAATTTTTTGATTTATTGTAGAGATGAGGTCTCGCTCCCCAGGTGGGTCTTGAACCTGCGGGCTCAGGCAATCCACTCACCTCAGCCTCCCAAAGGCACAGGATTACAGGCTGAGCCACCGAGCCCGGCTTTTGCTCACTTTTTGATACAGCTGTTTCTGTTTCCTTATGGCACATTTGAATTCCTTGTAGATCCTGGATGCTAAGCCTTTGTTAGATATTCAGCTGGCAAATATTTTTTCCAATTCCATGGGATGTCTTTCCACTCTCTTGATGGTTTCTTTTGCTTTGCAGAAGCTTTTCAATTTAATGAGATCCTACTTGTCTTTCTTATCTCATATGGCATGGGCATTTGGGGTTTTGATCAGGAATTGGTTACCTATTCCAATTTCCATAAAGCTGTCTCCTGCATTTTCCAAGATTCTTACAGTTTGTGGTTTTACATTTAGGTCTTTGTTCTATTTAGAGTTGATTTTTGTGTATGGTGATAGATAGGGGTCCTGTTTCAATTTTCTGCATTTGGTTAGTCAGTTTTCCCAGCACTATTTACTGAATAGGTTCTCCTCAAGCCAGTATTGTTGGTGAGGACTTTATCGAAGATTAATTGGTTGAGAAATTGAAGTTCTACTTCTGGAATCTCTATTCTATTTCATTTATGCCTGTTCTTATATCAATACTGGGCTGTTTTAATTATTGTAGCCTTATAATAAAATTTAAAGTCTGGAAATGTAATAACTCACACTTTTTTGTCTTTTGCTAAAGATTGTTT
The DNA here is from genome assembly GCF_000164805.1 of Carlito syrichta. NCBI lineage: Eukaryota > Metazoa > Chordata > Mammalia > Primates > Tarsiidae > Carlito > Carlito syrichta. Next base: position 411,609 of record NW_007064575.1, on the reverse strand, counting down.
TGGCTATTTGTGGCCATTTATGCTGCCATATGAATTTCTGTATTGTCATTTCCAGGTCTGAGAAGAATGATGTTGGTAACTTAATGGATATTGTGCTAAATCTGTAGATTGTCATTGGTAGGATGGACATCTTAGCAATGTTGATTCTTGCAATACATGAGTATGGAATTTTTTTCCATTTGTTTGTATCTTCTTTGATTTCTTTCAGCAGTGTTTTGTAGCTTTCATTGTGAAAGTCTTTTACTTCTCTGGTTAGGAAGATGTCAAGATACTTCATTTTTTGTTGTTGTTTTTGCTATTGTGGATTGGATTGTGCTTTTTATTTGGTTCTCTGCCTGTTTGTTGTTAGTGTATAAGAATATAACTGTCTTTTGCTGTTGATTTTGTACATCAAGGCTTTGCCAAAGTCCTTTAGCAGTACAAGAAGGTCTTTAAGTTTCTCTTGGATTTTTGTGGTATGGAATCATATTGTCAGCAAAGAGGGATAACTTGACTTCCTCTTTCCCTAATTGGATAACCCCAATTTTCTTCTCTTGTCTGATTGTTCTAACTAGGACTTCCAACACTATGTTGAACAGGAGGAGTAAAAGTGGGCAACCTTGTCTTGTTCTGATTTTCAGGGGAAATGCTTTCAATTTCTGTCCATTTAGCAATATGTTGGCTGTGGGTTGATCATAGATGGCTCTTACTATTTTGAGGCATGTTCAAGGGTTTTTATCAAGAAGGGATGCTGGATTATATTGAAAGCTATTTCGTTGTCTAATGATATAAACATGTGATTCCTATTTTTACATTTGTTGATTATTTAATCACATTTATGGTCTTGTGGATTTTGAACCAGCCCTGCATCCTGGGGAAGAAGACCACTTGGTCATGGTGGACGATTTTTGAGATGTGTTTTTGGATCTGATTTGCTAGAATCTTGTTGAGTATTTTTGCATCTATGTTCATAATGAATATTGGCCTGTAATTCTCTTTATTTATTAGATCTCTACCCAGGATAGGTATCAGTGTGATGTTAGCTTCATAAAATGATATTAGGGGAGTTCCATCTTTCTCGATTGCTTGGAATACTTTCAGTAGGATTGGTATCAGCTCCTCCTTGTATGTTTTGTAGAAACCTGTTGGAAAGCTCTCTGATAGAAGACTTTTGTTTGTGGGTAGTTTTCTTATCACAGAGTCAATTTCCTGGGTTGTTATTGTCTATTTAATGTCTCAATTTCCTCTTGTTTCAACCTTGGGGGCTTTTGTGATGTCAAAAATCCTCCATTTCATTTAGGTTATTGAGTTTGTTTCCATATAGGTGTACATAGTAATCTCTGATAATATTTTGTATTTCTTCAGGGCTCATTGTGATTCAATCTTTGCATTTCTGATTGTGTATATTTGGACTTTCTCTCTCTTTTCTTGGTCAATCTGTCTGGGAGTCCATCAATCTTGTTTATTCTTTCAAAGAACCAGATTTTTGTTGTTTATTTTTTCTATGATATGTTTGTCTTCTATGCCCTGTATTTGGGCTTTTGCTTTGGTGATCAGGATTATTCTACTTAAGTTAGGGTTTTGATGGTCTTGTCTTTCAAGCTCCTTTGGGTGATTTGTTAGGCTGTTAACATGTGGTCTTCCCATTTTCTTGTTGTGTGTTCATAAAGAAATGAATGCCCTCCTCAGTACTGAAATCATGGCATCCCCAAGGTTTGGTATAATGTGTCTTTATTTTTATTTGTTTCTAGAAATCTTTTAATTTCTTCTTTAATTTCCATGTATACCCAAGAGTTGTTCAATATCATGCTGTTTAGTGTTCGTGTCTTTGTGGGTTTGGGGTAGTTTTGTTGGTGTAGATATTTATTTTTATTTCACTGTGGTCTGAGAAGTTGCATGGCAGTATTTTGATCTTATAAAATTTGTTTATGTTTTTATGGCTGAGGATGTGGTCGATCTTAGAGAACATTATATGGGGTGGTGAGTAGAATATATATTCTGTGGTTATTGGGTGGATTGTTCTGTAGGTATCTATTATGTCCATTTTGTCAAGTGTCAAGTTGAGGTTCCAGATTTCCTTGCTGATTTTTTTCCTTGATGATCTATATAGGGTTGTTAGTGGAGTATTTAAGTCCCCAGCTATGATAGTGTTAGAGTGAATATCTCTTTTTATTTTACCTGGAAGCTGCTTTCTAAAAGTTGATGCTTCTATGTTTGGTGTATTTGTATTTAGGATGGATACTTCTTGTTGATGGATTGAACTTTTTATCATTATGTAGTGACCTTTGGAATCTTTTAAAATTGTTGATAACTTAAAGAATATTTTGTCTGATATTAAGATAACAACTCCTGCTTTCTTTTGTGTTACATTCACCTGAAAATTTGTTTTCCATTTTCTTACTTTGAGTCTGTGAATGTCCTTTCTGGTGAGATGAGTCTGCTGGAGATAGCATGTGGTTGCATCATGTTTTTAAATCCAGTTTGCCATTCTGTATCTTTTCAGTGGTGCATTTAGTCCATTTGCATTCAGGCTAATTATTAAGTTGTGACGGTTTATCCCTGTCATGAGGTTCTTATATAGTTTTCTGTTGCTGTTTTTTTGTTTCTTTGTTGGTTTTCTTTTGATTTTTAAATTGATATATGTGTGTGTTTTCAAACTTTTTCCTGCATTCTTGGGAAGAGCATGGCATTTTTTTTTTAATATGTTTAATACTTTCTTAAATATTTCTTGTAGAGCTGCTCTGGAGGCAGTGTAAACTTTTAGGGAGTGAATGTCTGGAAAGGATTTGAATTCTCCATCACCAATGAAGCTTAGATTAGCTGGGTAGGAAATCCTTGGCCGGAATAGTTTATTTTTGAGAACTCTGAAGATTGGACTCCAGTCTCTTCTACCCTGTAGTGTTTCTGCAGATAAGTCTGTGGCTATTCTAATTGGTCTTCCCGGGTTAAGTAGTCCGATCTTTCTTTCGCTCTATCCTTAAGACTTTTTCTTTTATATCTCCATTGTGTAAGCGAATTACTATGTGTCTAGAAGTTGGTCTTCTCATTTGATGTCTTTCAGAGATTCTTTGAATGTCTTTTTTGAATAATCATGTCCCTTATGAGATGAGGGAAGCTGTCTTGGACAATTTCATGGAATCTTTGTTCCAGGGTGGTCTCTGTTTCTCTATCTTCTTTAGGAATGCCAACTAAATGGCAGCTTTTGCCTCTTGATATAATCACACATCTCTGGGAGGTTTTATTCCATTGTTTTAAGCTTCTTTTCTATGTTTTTAACAGTTTGGGTTAATTCCATATTTTGATCCTCAAGCTCTGAAAGTCTTTCTTCTGCTTGGTTAAATCTGCTATCCATGTTTGTCAGTTTGTTATTTATTTCATTTACTGTATTTTTTTATTGCCATCATCTCAGTTATCAACTCCATTCTTTCATCTTGTCTTTCCTCATTTCTATTCATTCTCTCTATTAAATATCTTGATATCTGGTTTTGTGGTTTGAGACCAGTTGTTCTGGGAGCTTTTCATTGTTGGACTTCCAAAGTCTGTATTCTCAGGTGCTGTCTTCTCAGGGCTTTGTATGGGATCTGTGTTCTTCCTCTGGTTCTTCTTCATTTGTGATGGTTTTCCTCCCCCTTTTTTCTCCCTTCTTTAATTCCATTATTCAGTGATAGAGTGAATAGCTTTCACTTCTGTTTGCTCAATCCCCTAGTCCGCCTTGTGTAGATCCTTGGGAAATGTTCAATTTTGAAGTGGGACAGGGGATGGGGGCTGTATTTTTTGCAGTTTTGTGATTTTATTAAGGTGAGTTGGGGGAAGCTACGGTTCAGAAGCTATCTGCAGATTACAGTATCTGCTGACAGGTATGTGGGCCCCATGGAACCAACTTACCACCACCTTACAATCTGTCCATGTGATCAGAGTATATGTATGCTCCCTGAAAGCAAAATGAGGTAATAAAAAGGGAATGAATGGAAAAAGGAAGAAGAGAGACAAAAGAAAGATGAAGAGAGAAGAGAAGGAGAAGAAAAACATACAGGCACGCCAACTAACAAATAAACAAACAAAAACATGCATGCAAACATACAAATACACAAATTAAAAAAAACCTAGCAATGCCTGTGCCCTCAAAAATACACATATGCAAACACAAAGCTAAAAAACACCAAAATTAATATCAAAAGCAAAACAGGTACTAAAACATAAACAAAACAGATTTTTAAAAAGCACTTCTGTAGTCTTTTATGTACCTTCAGGTTCCTTTCCCAAGCATTACCGCTGCTTCTGGCCACTGCTGTGGTAGGGAGCAAACTCTGGTCTCCAGCCCCTCCCCTCCACTCTTGGTGTAGGATAATCAGGTTTCTTTTAGTGTGGATGAAAAGCTCCATGGACTGCTGTGGAAGGAGGGTAAATCAGATCCAGACTCACCCAACTTGTCTGCTGCTGCTGCCAAATCTCCCTCTAAGATCAGATGTGTCCATGCCTGGTCCAGGTGAAGGTGGGGCATCTGTCTCTCTGTGTCTACTCTTGACATTTTCTCTCTGGATCAGCAATGTAGATCCCTGAGGGGTGCGGAGATCACCACTTGGTCCCAGGTTGAGGGCTGAACAGAGCTGGGCAGGACAATGCAGGTCTCTGCCTGGTTCTGGGACAAAGAAAATTGCAATGGTGTCTTCTCACCAGCAGTGGGGATCAGCTCCAGATTTCCTCACTGTGCCCTCTCCATGGTTCCCTTTGCCAGTGCCTGGCCTTTTACCATGGGTAGTTGCATGGGCCAGGTGTCAGGTACTGAAGAGCACCTGACCTTCACTGTCTCCTTCCAAGCGACCCCTGAGAGTGACTGATGATCCTGTTGCCAGGAGCTTCGATCTCAGGCCTGTGGTGGGTTGTAGCCACCTCCACAGGGGATCCTTGGGTGCTTGATCCTGAGTCTCCCCTCAGATGAATTTTCACCCACCCCAGCTGCACTCACCCACTCACACAGACGGTCTTTATGGACACTTGCTGTTGCAGAGACTTTCACGCTCCCACTGGCTCCATCACCATCTTGCATCTGTCTTGCATCTGGAGACTGTCTTTTGCATGTTTATTTTGTACCCTGAGACTTTTCCAAATTCCTTTATCAGTGCAAGGAGGTTTTTGACAGATTCTGTTGAGTTTTCAAGGTATAGGATCGTATCATCAGCAAAGAGGGTGATGACTTAACTTCCTGTTTTCTTATTTGGATTACCCTGATTTTCTCCTCTTGTCTGATTATGCTAGCCTTGATTTACAACACAATGTTGAACAGGAGGGGTGAGGGTGGGCAACTTTGTCTTGTTCCAGTTTTCAGGGAAAACGATTTCAATTTCTGTCCATTTAACTTTATGTAGACTGTGAGTTTATTGTAGATATCTCTTACTATTGGAGGTATGTTCCCTCTATGCCTAGGTGTTCATGGGTTTTTATCAAGAAGGGATGCTGGATTTTATTAAAAGATTTTTCTGTATCTAATTATATTTTCATGTGATTCTTGTTTTTACATCTGTGGATGCTGTGAATTACATTTATGGTCTTGCAGATTTTGAAGATGCAGATGCAGCCCTGCATCTCTGGGAATGAAGCCTACCTGGTCATGGAGTATGATTTTTGATTAGTTTTGTTGCATTCAATTTACTAGAATCTTATTTAGAATTTTTGCATCTAAGTTCATCAAGGATATTGGCCTGTAGTTCTCTTTCTTTGTTGGTTCCTTACCCAGCTTGGGTATCAATGTGGTGTTAGCTTCGTAAAATGATTTGGGGTGAATTCTGCCTGTGTTTGTTTCTATATAGGTGTGCATAATAATCTCTGATAATCATTTGTATTTCTTTTAAATCAGTTGTGACTTGATCTTTTGCATTTCTAATTGTGTTTATTTGGGCCTTTTAACTCTTTTTCTTTTTCTCTGGCTAGGGAATCTATCAATCTTGTTTATCATTTCAAAGAACCAGCTTATTGTTTTACTTTTTTTCCTACATGTTTGTCTTCTATGTCCTGTATTTGGGGTCTTACTTTGGTGATCTGGATTCTTCTGCTGAAGTTAGGGTTTTGGTGGTCTTGCCTTTCCAGCTCCCTTAGGTGATCTGTTAAGCTGTGATCTTTCTATTTTCTTGACATATAAATTTTCTTCTTAGTACTGATTTTATGACATCCCAGAAATTTTGGTAAGATGTTTCTTCATTTTTATTTGTTTCCAGGAATCTTAATTTTTGTGTTGACTCAAGAATTGGTCAGCTCCATGCTGTTTAAAGTTTATGTCTTTGTGGATTTGGGGGGAATTTTGTTGGTGTTGATATTTTTTGTTTCACTGTGGTCTGAGAAGGTGCATGGCAGTATTTTAATCTTATAAAATTTGTTTATGCTTGATTTATAGCCAAAGATATGGTCATTCTTGGAGTACATTCCATGTGGTGGTGAGTAGAGTGTATATTCTGTGGTTGTTGGGTGGAGTGTTCTGTAGGTATCTATTAAGTCCATTTGGTCAAGCATTAAGTTGAAGGTCTGGATCTGTTTGTTGATTTTTGTCTCAATGATCTATCCAGAGTTGTTAGTGGGGTATTTGAGCTCCCAGCCATGATAGTGTTGGAATCAATATGCTTCTTTTGTTTACTTAGTAGCTGCTTTGTAAATTTGATGCTTCTGTGTTGGGTGCATATATGTTTAGGATGGATATTTCTTGTTAGTGGATTTAACCTTTTATCATTATGTACTGTCCTTCTGGGTTTTTGTTGTTGTCGTTGTTACTTTTTGATAGTTTAAAGACTGTTTTGTCTGATATTAAGATCATGACTTCTGCCTTCTTTTGTGACCAGTTCACATGAAAAATTGTTTTCCATCCTCTAACTTTGAGTCTACGAGCATCCTTGGTGGTGTGATGTGTTTTCTAGTGGCAGCAAATTATTGGGATGTGTGTGTGTGTGTTTTTTAAAATTCAGTTTTCCATTCTATGTCTTTTCAGTGGTGCATTTAGTCTGTTCACATTTAGGCTGATTACTGAAATGTGAGAGTTTTTCCCTGTCATAAGGCTCTTATGTTTTGTTTTCTTTTAGCTTTTGTGTTAATATATATGTGTGCTTTCATTTTTGTGGGTGTGCTGCATGTTCTGCTGCTTCTGTTTGTTTGTGATCTTTTGAAGGATATGGTCTTTCTTTGTTTCTTTTTTCTTGTTTGCATAGCACCTTTTAGGCATCTCCTGTAAAGCTCATCTGGAGGCAGTACATTCTCTTAGGGACTGGATGTCTGGAAAGGATTTTAATTCTCCATTGTTGATGAAGCTTAGCTTGATTGGGTAGGGAAATCTTGGCTGAAATCGTTTATCTTTGAGAACATTAAAGATTGGGTCCAATCCTTTTTGGTCTGTAATGTTTCTGCAGATAAGTCTGCAGCAATTCTGATTGATCTTTCTCATTAGGTAGTCTGACCTTTTTCCCCAGTTGCCTTTAGGATTTTTTCTTTTATATCTACTTTGTGTGGGTGAATTACTATGTGTCTAGCAGTTGGTCTTCTTATAGATGCCTTGCAGAGGTTCTCTGAATCCCTTATATAGTCATCTCTCTGATCAGAGGAGGAAAGTTTTCTTGAATGACCTCATGGAATGTTTGTTCCAAGGTTTTTTCTGTTTCTCTTTTTACTTCAAGTGTGCTGATCAGATGTAGGTTTGGCTTCTTGATGAAATCACACATCTTGGTCAGGCTTAGTGGCTCACCCTGTAATCCCAACAATTTGGAAGGCCAAGGCAGGTGGATTGCCTGAGCCCATGGGTTTGAGACCAGTCTGGGCAAGTTGGCAAGACCTAGTCTCTACAATTAAGAAAAAAATTAGCAGGGTGTGGTAGCACATGTCTGTAGTTTCAGCTACTTGGAAGGCAGAAGGATTGCCTGAGCATAGCAGGTTGATGCTGGGGTGACCGTGAGTGTGCCACTGCACTCCAGCCTGGGCAATGGTGGGGAGGATAAATTGACTCTGAGTTCTGGGCTCACTCCCCCTTCCTTCCTCTCCCAACACTGTCATAGCTACCAGGGCATCCAGTTCACAACAGCAGAACGGGAACTCTGGCCTCTGCTCTGCCTTCTTGATCTCCTTTGCTCATTATTAGTGAGGGGTAGTCAGCTAGGCACTCACTATCCTCCTTCTCAGTCAGATCAGCTGTGTGCATTCATCACTCAGCAGCTGGCTCAAGTCAGGGGGTGGATTCTCTAGGGCGCCACATCTACTGTTTCCCACCAGGACTTATGCTCTGGGAACAATGCTCTCTGAGATCACAAAGAGCAGCCCCAAAGCAATGCAGAAATCACCCCTTTATCTCAAGATGGAGGTCTGCTGTTCAACAGAGGCTGCCCTGGAGCACTTCTCTGCCAAGGTTTTAGAGTGGCTGCTCAGTTTCTCTACGGGTGCTGTGCATGGAGCACAAGGGGTCAGGAGAGATCATGCCCTTCCCAGCAAGTACCACAGTTTCCACATCTCAGATCCTGGCAGTTGGGCCCTGCAGCATAGCCTGGTGTTGGAGGTGGTGGCAGCAAGTCCAGGCTTGATGTGGCCTCTCCATACTGCTTCCTTGGGACTCTGCCCCTGGCTCACTTGCTGGGCTCCCTCTGTGGCCCTTGTGCCATGGTGGTGGGAACAGCAGTCACTCCAGTGGCTTCTCCCTGGGAAAAACTCTGCTGATTTTAGAAAATGGCACTCAACTTCTTTGCTCCAAGAAGCATTAGGGTCCAAGCAGAGTGGCTGTGGCACCAGCAGCTTCATTGGGAGAGCCCTGGCCACTTGCTCCTGAGTCCCCATTCAGTAAGCCTCTCACTTATATGCAGACACACATGTGGAATTGTCCCTATATTCGCTCACACACACAGGGACTCACACAGTCCAACTTGCTATGCTGCCATCTTCACTGGGACCAAACATATTATCGTAGTCATTATTTTTAGTGAGTAATTTATGTCCCATCAGAAGTCTGAAATGAATTATTACCTTATATTCAGAGTCAAATAACCATTTTAGCATATATTAAGCTTGAGTTGTTGTTTCTGCTCATATTTATAAACTCCTTGGACTCTAAAAGCTAAACATAATAATTATTTCTAAATATACAGTTTTATGTAGGTGCAGCTGTTCATAATTGTTGCATTGGCAAGACCTCATTCAATCCTCACTACCATTCTATAAGACAGGTATTCTCCTTTTCAGATAAGGATACCAGGATTGAATAAGTCCACATATCTATCCTCTCAAAAAAGTAAATTGTGGAAACAGAATTTTAGTCCACATCTGACAACTGTGACTTTTTACTTAGCCATTTACCTCTCACAGAGCTGCTAAAAGTAATTAGGATAGAGGACATTATGAGTTAACCAAGGGAGAAGGCAGAATGCTACAGGAGTCTGCAGGAAGCAATGAGAAATACTGTAAGTGGCATTCTATTACAGCAATATCTCATGCAGTCAGCCTGGTCTCTGGGCTCTCAGTCCATGTCCCCAGACGTACAGTGTTGGTAGTGAATCATCATTGTTCTGTTTCACTAGGGCTCTGACCATCTGTCTTAGGCTGCATCACCCAGCTACTCACCTCCCTTTCTTTGGACCCTGTCTGTCAATTCCTAGACTCCTGGTGATATAAAGATGCCAGACAGATTTCAAAGAATATATATTTATTTATTTAGGGTCTCAAGTATATTCTAAGACCCTAAAATCCTTGCCCTTGTGTTTTGTGTAAGAAAAGGATAAAGCCAGCTTTAGCCAACAGGGGCCACTAGTGAGCACATAGCCGAAGCAGAAAGATAATACAGAAAGATGCTAATGAACAACACAGTGCTCTTAGCTAACAGCATATTATTGTACACTTCAGAATTTGTTGAGAGAGCAAATCTTATGTTGATTGTTCTTACCAAAAACTGACAAATAAACAAAGTACACAAGGAAACTTTAGGAAATGATGGAAATCCCAAAAGGGATTATAACCCTGATTGTGGTAATGGTGCCACTAGTGTTTGCATATGTTCAAACTAAGCAAGTTGTAAATATTAAATATATGCAGTTATTTGTATATCACTTATACCTTAATAAAGCAGCTTTAAAAATATGCTAGTGAGAGAGGTTAACATTGGCTGCCTTAAGCCAAATAGACAATTTATTGGGAAATTAACATCTCCCCTTGTGGACCCCTTGGGGACCTCAGAAACAAGGTTGCAGAGTTTCTCTGCACAGCACTACACTGATAGTAATCTGTTGTAATGCCACTCAGACTCTTGCCTCTCTATGCTGAGTTTTAATTTCTGTAACAACAAATGGCTGTCCTAAATATAACGTTGTGGCTAGGAGGACATGGCCACCAGGCATACACCCTGTGTATTAGAGCTATACTCAAAAGGAGGGATTTGTTTCTGAGTTGAAGAGCAGCCTCTAAGTGAGGTCTACCACATAAAACTTCTCTATCAACTTTCTTTTTGCTTTTTGGCAAAAATTTGCTCAAAATTATGCAATGTTCAAGAAGAAAAACTTGTTTCTTAGCAGATTTGTAGTTTATTTCAGACCTTGGGAAGGTCATCTTTGGAGGACAAAGAGGTGACTTAAAATAGGTAACAATGGTACTTAGGTGATTTAAAGCATGTCTCCTTTTCTTGATTCATGAAATAATGTTCATGGATGCTCTTTCTATCTAACTTCTCTTTTCAGATTGACAGGCAATCCTACAGTCACTTGGACAGTTCAAATTTATGTAGGGACTTTCACATCTGAGCTATGTGAGTAGTGTAAATAGGACTTTCAGATTGAATGAATATTCACCGTTACCTTTTGGGGAATTGAACAAATCTCCTTCTCTTATTCAAGAAGGACATTCCTCCAATGCACTGCTATATCTCTGAGAAACTCCAGAAGTTTTCATACTTGGAATCATTCAGCATACATTTGTTTGCCATCTATCCTGCACCTGGCATTGGGCTAGGTATTGGCAATCTGAATAAGATAGAGTTATGAACACAGAGACATTATAGTCTAATAGAAAAGACCACCACATGAGAAGACAATGATGACACAGAAGCAAATGCATTATAAAGGGAACCTAAGTTTGTAACTTCCAGAATATTGGAATATTGAAATAACTGGATATTATTATAAAACAACTACTTAAATTGTCTAGGAATGGTTTATACAACCAATGGAGAGACACTGTATCAAGAAAATCTACTAATTTACTGTGCATACAGTGAGTCTGTAGCATTTGGGCCACAGCTTGTTCCCCTCTTTCCTATGCCAGCACAGTATGATAGAAGCTGCATAACTGGCAGGCATGGCCAAAAATCAGTTTGCATCCTAGGGCTATAGTTTCTCCCTGGAAGGACCATCACCCTAGCATCCTTGATCTCACCCCTTAGCTATATGGTATAAAAATTCTATTCCAGGCAATCACAGTCTAGAGAATTTCTACTTTCCACCCCCCTTTAATGAATAGAAGGAAAGTTCTACACTGAGAACAGAAGGTTAACAATACTGACCCCTAATTGCCCTGTTCTCAACTTGCTTGTAGTGCAGAGACATCATGCTGGGACAAGAAAGCTAGCGATACCAAGGGTTATCACCCACCTCTTACCCCACTTCTAGATCAGGGATCTCACTATGGGAGGAGTGAGTCTCTGTCTCCATCTTCAACTGAGAGCAGAAGTACAAAGATTAAAATTAGATTAAAATTCAAAATAGACAGCAAAAGGGAATTTGGTTGATTAAAAAACATATGGAAATTAAACCATATACCTCTTAATAACCAATGAGTCAAAAAATGAAAACAAAAACAAGGAAAGTTAGAAAATACTTGAGATGACTGAAAATGTAGACACAACATATTTAAGGAATGTAGCTACAGCATTGCTTAGAGAAAAAATTTTAACTGTAAATGCCTATATTCATAAAAAAAATTCGAAGTTGATAACCTAACTTTTACCTTTAGAAACAAAGTAAACTCAAGGCAAAAAGTAGGAAGAAAATGAAATATAATGTGAAAAATTAAAAATAGAGATTATAAAAAGGATAAAAAATCAGCAAATGAATAATCAGGTATTGGTTCTTTGAAAAAGTCCTCAAAATTAAGAAATTTTTAACTAGACTGACCCTGTTCTGCCCTTACCTGAAATGGAAGACTCATACAACTAAACTAAGTAATGAAGAAGGGAACATCACTACAGACCATATAGAAGTGAAAGCAATTATAAGACTATACTATGAACAACTCTAGCCCAAACTTTGATAACCTATATGAAATGAATCAATTCCTGGACAGATATGAACAAAAGAAAATGACTCAAGGAAAAAAAAAATAAAGAAAATGTGAATACATTTAAAATAAGTAAAGACATTGAAGTAGTAATTAAAACTATCTCTCACGAAGAAAATCCTAGGCCCAGATCAATTCTCTAGTGAATTATTCTATACATTCAAAGTTAAATAAATTCTTCACAAAATCTTCATTGTAAGGCCAGTAGTACTTTAATACCCAAACTAGGCATCAAGAGGAAAGTAAACTACTTACCAATATTTGTTATGCATATATATGCAAAAGTCTTCAGCAAAAGACTAGCAAATTCAATCTAGTAATTTATTAAAGGGATTATACACTACGGGCAAGTGATATTTATCTTAGGAATTCAAGGCTAATTCAACATACAAAAATAAATTAATATAATACACCATATCAATAGAATAAAGAATAAAAACCAAACAATCAAAAGATGCAGAAAGTGTTGGAGCAAAATCCAACACCTCATCAAAATAAAAACATCCAGCAATATAAAAATAGAAGGAAACTTCTTCCACCTGAAAAAGCATATCTACAGAAAATCCACAACTAAAATCATACTTAGGGGTGGAAAACTAAAGGCTTTCTCCCTAAAATCAGTAACAAGACAAAGATGTTCACTCTGGCTGTTTCTATTCAATATTGTTTTAAAAGTTGTAACAAGAGCAATTAAGCAAGAGAAAACATATTTATTTTATATACTGGAGGAAAAGGAAAAACGACTTCACTTTGGAGGCATAATCTTGCAATATGGACTATCCTTAGGAATTCACCAAAAAAAAAAAAAAATTGCTAGAATTCATAAGCTATATGTTTATTTTGGTTTTGTTGTTAAACTTTACTTTTAAAATGGCAGTAGTTCAGGATATAAGATCAATATAGGAAATTCATTTTTTATACAAAAGTAAATCAAGGATGCAAATATAAGAACTAAAACTATAAAACTTTTAGAAAAATAGTAGGAGTCAATCTTTGTGACCTTGGGTTAAGCAAAAGCTTAGATATGGCATCAATGCATAAGCAACGAATACAAAAAACATATAAAGTGGATTTCATAAAAATTAAAAACTTTTGTGCTATAAATAACAATATCAAGAAGGTGAAAATGAGATCCATAGAATAGACTATTTGAAAATTATATACTGATAAAGGTCATGCATTTAGAATATGTAATAAACACTTGTGACTCAGTAAGTAAAAGTCAAATAGCTCAATATTGGCAAAGGATCTGCATGGACATTTTTCCCAAGAAGAAATGCAAATGGTCAATAAGCATGTGAAAAGATGCTCAATATCATTAGTCCTTAGGAAAATGCAGATTAAGAACACATTTAGGTTGCACTTCATGTTCACTTGGATAGCTATAATAAAAAATAAAAGAAGAAAAACAGAAAACAATGAATGCTGAGGATGAAGAGAAATTGGAACTCTCATACATGGCTGGTGAGAATACAGAGTTCTGCAACCACTGTGGGAAATATTTGGTCGTCTTCCAAAACGTTAAATGTAAGGTTTCCACATGATCCAGCAATTCTATTCCTAGGCATATACTTCAGAAAAATTGAAAACAAAGGTCCTCTTTGTCTTTAAGAATGAAAAAATGGAAACACCTCCAAATTTCTCTCAACTGATGAACGAATAAACACTATGTAGTATATTTGTACAATGGAACATTATTTGTCCTTAAAAAGGAATGAAGTACTGACATATACTCCAACATGGATGAGCTGTGAAAAGGTTATGCAAAGAAAAGAAGTCAGACACCAAAGACCATGTATTATATTATTTCATTTATAGTACATGTTCGTAATAGCCAAATAGAGACAAAAAGAACAATAATGCTTGTTTGGAGTTGAGAATTGAGGCTTGTTTAGAGTTGAGAGAAGTAACTGCTAGCAGGTATGAGGTTTTCTTTGGAATGAAAATGTTCTGAAATTAGACTGTGATGATGGTTGTCCAATTAAGTGAATACAAAAGAATCCATTAAATTATACATTGATGGGTGTGAAGTTTTTGGTATGTAAATTTTATTCCAAACATCTCTTTCATATATATATATGAAAAAGATGTTTGGAATAAAATTTACATAAAATTATATATATATATAATTTTGAAGTTGTAAGTACAATGCAGGATTAGGCATACAAGTGGGCATTGTATAGGTAAAGTTTGGTCCCTACTTCATCTGGTTTGATATCAGGTAACTTCATTGATGTTGTGTCATCCCCCCAAACCTGGCAGTATCTTGCTACTGCCAATCCCTGTCTTATGGTATTATGGTAAATGTTCAAGATCCGCTTATGAGTGAAAACATGTGGTACTCTGTTCTTTGTTTCTGTGATAGATCACTGAGTCTTACTAACTCTAAATCCATCCAAGTTGCTGTGAAGTCCATATGTTTGTCCTTCTTTATGGCTGTGTAATATTCCATTGTGTATATGTACCACATTTTTTTTATCCAATCCAGTTTTGATGGGCAGCACGGTTGGTTCCATGTGTTTGTTATACTGAATAAAGCTGTAATAAACATGCATGTGCAGGTATCTTTCTTGTAGGATGCTTTGAGTTCCTCCAGATATATTCCCAGTAGGAGGATTGCTGTGTCATATAGAAGGTCAATTTCCATTTCTTTTAGTAATCGCCAAACTGTTTCCCTTAGAGGTTGAACTAGTCTGCATTCCCCAGCAGTGTAGAAGCATTCCCTTTTCTCCACTTCTTCACCAGCATCTGTTGTTATTTGTTTTATTAATGATGGTCATTCTTACTGGAGTTAAGTGGTATCTCAATGTGGCTTTTATTTGCATTTCTCTGATGATAAATAAGGCTGAGCACTTTTTTGTGTGTCTTTTGGCTGCCTGTACATCTTCTTTGAGAAATGTCTATTTGTGTCTTTTGTTCATTTTTTAATGGGCTATTTGTTTTTTTTCCTTTTGGCATATTTGAGTTACTTGTAGATCCTGCATGTCAGGTCTTTGTCAGATATATAGTTTTTCCCATTCTGTGGGCTGTCTCCCAGCTCTCCTGATGATTTTTCTTTGCAGGCACTTTTCAGTTTAATGAGGTCCCACTTGTCTATCTTATCCCTTATAGCATGGACACCTGGGGTTTTGACCAGGAGTTGGCTGCCTACTGCAATTTCTGTAAGGGTGTTTCCTAAGATTCTTATAGTTTGAGGTTTTAAATTTAGGTCTTTGTGATCCATTTAGAGTTGACTTTTGTATATGGTGATAGGTAGAGGTCCTGTTTCAATCTTCTGCATGTGGTCAGCCAGTTTTCCCAGAACCATTTACTGAATAGGTTCTCCTTTCCCCAGGGATTATTAGTGGAGGCTTTGTCAAAGATTGAATTGGTTGAGGAATTGAGGTTTTGCTTATGGAATCTCTATCCTGTTCCACTGGTCCACATGCTGGTTTTTATATCAATACGAGGTTGTTTTGGTTATTGTAGCCTTATAATAAAGTTCAAAGTCTGGAAGTGATACCTCCCACTTTGTTTCTTTTGCTAAGGATTGCTTTGGCTATTTGTGGTTGTTTATGTTTCTATATGAGTTTCTGTATTGTCATTTCCAGGTCTGAGAATTATGTTGATAATGTAATAGGAATTGCATTGAATCTGTAGATTGCCTTTGGTAGGATGGACATCTTATCAGTGCTGATTCTTCCCATCCATGAGCATGGAATGTTTTTCCATTTGTTTGTCTCTTCTTGGATTTCTTTGAGCATTGTTTTGTAGTTTTCATTGTAAAGGTCTTTCACTTCTCTGGTTAGGAAGATACCTAGGTACTTCATTTTTTTTTGTTGTTGTTGCTATTGTGAATGGGATTGTGATTTTTATTTGGTTCTTTGCCTGTCTGTTGTTGGTGTATATGACTGTGACTTCTTGTACACATTTATTTTGTACACTGAGACTTTTCCAGAGTCCTTTATCAATGCAAGGAGATTTTAGAAAAATTCTTTTGGATTTTCGAGGTATAGGATAATAACATCAGCAAAGAGGGATAACTTAACATCTTCTTTTCCTATTTGGATACCTCTGATTTCCTTTTCCTGTCTAATTGCTATTGCTAGGGCTTCCAACACAATTTTGAACAGAAGGGTTGAGAGTGGGCAGCCTTGTTTTGTTCCGGTTTTCAGGAGAAATGCTTCCAGATTCTGTCTAATTTACAATATGCTAACTGTGGGTTTATCAGATGGTGCTTACTATTTTGAGATATGTTCTTTCTATGCCTTGGTGTGTGAGGGTTTTCATCAAGATGGGATGCTGGATTTTATCAAAGGCTTTTTCTGCATGTAACGATAAATCTTGTGGTTCTTGTTTTTACATCTGTTATGAAGACCAGATGTTGAACCAGCCCTGTATCCTGGGTATGAAGTCTACTTGGTCATGGTGGATGACTTTTGAGATGTGTTGTTGAATCTGATTGGCTAGAATCTTATTGAGAATTTTTGCATCTATGGTCATTAGGAATATTGGCCTATAGTTCTCTTTTTTGTTGGATCTTTAGCTGCTCCTTGTATGTTTTGTGGAATTCCACTGGAAAGTCATCTGGTCCAGGTCATTTTTTTTTTTGAGTTAGAGTCTCACTCTGTTGCTCAGACTGGAGTGCAGTGGCCGCTCCTGGCCACTACAGCCTTGACCTGCTGGGCTCCGGCGATCC
>NW_007064575.1:272545-394320 GCF_000164805.1 Carlito syrichta | reverse complement strand
CTCAGCCTTCCAAGTAGCTGGAACTATAGGTGCACGCTACCATGCCTGGCTAATTTTTTTTGACATTTTTTTGTTTTGTTTTGTTTTTGTAGGTAGTTTTCTTATAATGGTGTCAACTTCCTGGGTTGTTATGCATCTATTTAGTGTCTCAATATTTCTTCTTATGATAGTAAAGAAATTGCGATAGATAGACACATGGTACAGCATATAGCCAAGGTTAGGCAATGGAGTCAAAGCATAGAAGGCACCTTCTAGGTTAGAATAGCAGAACTTTAACCTACAAAGTGATTAGGAGTTACCCTGGTAAGGTAAAGAAGGGATGGGAATAAATTTGTAGGCAGAGGAAATAGGAGGCACAAAACCAAAGATAAGCATGGCATGTCTAGTAAATGATGCTCTTGGTATATGTGTACCACGGAGACATGACACATGGGGTGGTAGGAAGTGCAGTTGAAGGGATAAAGAGGGACCAAATTATGAAGCACTGACACCATGTTAAGTATTAGCACTTTGACCAGAAAGCACTGCTTAACTGTTAAATAATTTTAAGTAGAAGGATAGCATGATTCAATTTATGAGATTTAGAACATTTATTTTTCTAGCAGCATTGAAGCCAGTCAAGCAAGAGGCAGAGAGACAGGTTGAAACTGGGCAGTGGGCCAGAAGAGACTTTGATAGGGGTAGGACTCAAAGGTCTTTGAATGTACAAACACAACAGAGCCTCAATCATCACCCTGGTCCTCGTTGAGACCAAATCTTGATATTTGCAGTTCAATCAAAAAGTTGGAATACTCAATTGTCATGTACAAATACAAAGAAAATTGTCTTGGAGATTTAAGGTCTGAAGATTCTACTTCAGATTTGGAGTTTATTGTCCACCAGATTAAGTATGTCAAGGTGGTTGTCAACCGTCCATTGTTGCCTAACGCCAGGAGTTTGGCCAAGGTCCAGCTGCTTGCCTCATAGAAAGACAAGTATTACCAGGGAAAAAAAGTCCTCTTAATGTGGGTGACATCAGCCAGGAGAAGGGAGAGAGATCTCAAATCTGTCTCCTCAGCTGACTAAAATTAGGGGTTTATATAAGCAGGAAAGAAATGTAGCTGTGTGCAGGAAAACAGAACATAGAGAGGGGAAAGGAAGAGAAGTTGGTCAATTGGCAGCAGCTGCTCAGTACTGAGATGAGGGTTCTGGCATCTCCTTGACCAGATTTAGTAATCTGGTAAGTCTCAGTTCCTCCTGGGAGGCCTCATGGTCAGTTTCCCAATAAAGGAACTCAGAACAAATGTAAGGTTCTCAAGTTTTAAACCTAGGAGAATCTATTTCTATGTTTATTCAAAAACTTTAAACATCAGTTCAACAGGACAATTGGGTGGACCATCACACAAGACATCCCAGTTAGACATATCATCTGAAGTAAACTCATTTCCACCAAGATACCTCGTAGGTTAATTACAAACTCATGTTGCATATACCTAAGTCACAAATGAAAATTAATCAACAAAGTTTTCTAAATTTTTTGTTTAATCAACTATGTCAGATTCTATTGCGTTTTGTAATTATGACATGTAGGTTTTTTATATTCTGATTTTGGAAATATAAATTATTATTTTTTAAATGTTCCTTCTGTTTTTTTGTGTTGGAGTCTCACTCTGTCGCCCAGGATAGAGTACAGTGGCACACTCACAGCCACCCCAGTGTCGACCTGCTGGACTTAGGCGATCCTTCCACCTCAGCCTTCCAAGTAGCTGGAACTACAGGTGTGCACTACCACATCTGGCTAATTTTTTATTCATTGCAGAAACAAGGTCTCGCCAAGTTGCCCAGGCTGGTTTCGAATTAAATGCTCCTTTTAAAGATAGTCAGACAACAATTACAAACTGTGTTGATCATGGCATTGAACCTAATGAGCCTGTCCTCAAGGACACAGAAAGGATGTGTTTGGAGAATTGAATGACACACCAAGGGGCCTCAAAATCCAGATGAATAACTTGATTCCTATTAACTGACTATGTGTGGTGTTTCAAAAACAGCTGTTACATCCAGAAAGGGGCAAAGTTCTGTGATTAAACTATGGTCATTTTTGTGAAACTACAACAGATGAAGAAAAATATGATGATAGCTAAATTAATGCAATATTTTTCCTTAATTTCTGCTTTATTCAACCAGTCATTAATATGTGTGAGTTCATAAATGACATACTTTCGGTTTTAATTAAAGTGGCCATTAGTTAAGTGGTAATCAATTAAGTAATTTGTGGAAAGCTTACAATAAGACAAAAACTAAGTCATAGAAGACAAATGTCTATTAGGTGACCTGGCCCTTGCTTAGGGACCAGAAATACTTAAGTATTTCTAGTTGACCTAATTTCAAGGTTTCCCCATCTAATACTATCTTGTCATGGGGATTCATGGGAATCCCCTGCAGAACTCAAACTATTTTAGAGTTCAACTTATAAAATGTAGTACCCACACACCACCTCATCCCATTCACCTCATGAATACCAATCCTCCTTCAAACTCAGGTAACGAGTGCTTCCTCAGGGAAATGTTTCTGATTACCCCATGTCACTGTCCTGTTGTGGTAACAATGATGCTGGCGCAACTGCAGGGAATAGCTGACTCCATTGGTGCATTTCCCCAATGTCTCGCTTCCCAGAGGCTGCTCCCAGCCAACGGCAGAACTCAGCAAGGAGACGGGACCTCCTCTGAGCATGACTCTAGCTTGGGTGCTTCTTGAGGGACTTATACCTGCACTGAGCTCTGATGACTCTCCCAACTTCTGCTGTCATTCTTTCCTTTTTTCCCCAAAAAGGAATTTAGTATCTGCCTCTTGGAGAAGCTGGGCCAACACACCAGGATATTATTAACTCTCATGACATTGTGTTCTTCTATCATGTCTGTAGCATGCATCTCAGTTTGTAATTCCATGTTTACTTGTGTAATATTTGATTCATGTTTGTCCCTTCCACCAGGTTGGTAGATTGGAACGAGCAAAAACTGTGTATTTCGGTCTCCATTATATTTTGTATAGCTATTACAGAGTCTGACATATACCAGCTGCTCGATAAAAGTTTTTTGAAATAGTAAAAAAAGAATTAAGAAATGAAGAAAATTCAATTTAGAAACAAAGAAAATCAAATTAATTATGACACAGTGCCGAGGTGTGGGATAAAGAGTCTTGATTAATTTTTTGACATAATCAGAGTGCAATTTTTTTTCTCTGAATGTATGATATGCATATCATCATAAGTAACAAAAGGACAAATTTGGTCATATTCAAAATTATTTTTAAAAAACAATTCTTTTTCCCTAGCCCTCCTTTCTCATCGTGTGTGTGTGTGTGTGTGTGTGTGTGTGTGTGTGTGTGTGTTTTAATTATCTCTTCCTTTCACTCTCTCTTGCTCAGATAGATCTGGGTTTGAATCCCACTTTGCTGTTTCCCAACTGTATGAATTTTGAAGCCCTTAATCTGAGAACTAATTCTTCATTTTGTAAAATTTGAATTAGCAACAATATAATTAGCACTTATAATAGTATCTATCTCACCAGTTATTACATAATAAATGAAAAGTGTTTATCACATGGCCTGGCACACAATTTTCACTCAATAAATGTTATGGTACTTTTATAATCATCATTAACATTGTATTAATGGAATACTACCTACTCACAGCCAAATTAAAACACACTTCTAAAACTTTAAGCTTATAATTATCTCATCTTTTATATATTCACAGGTAAGAAAATTTTTAGTCTGGAACTTGTGAGTTGAGGGTAACAACGTGTATTCACAAAGTAATGAAAAGTACGTGAGTTAGAAGATGATGATGCTTTTTCGATCATTACATCTTCCAAAATTATTTATAACTTTAAGACCAAGAAATGATCTATACAAGTCTCCCCTTCCCTTACTTTCCTCTGATTATTTGTTTTGCAATTATGTCATTAGAATGTCATTCTTGCTGAACATAAATATTCTCAGTGAGAGTATGGGGAGCTCTTAGTAACCTAAAAAAGGGACCATTTCTGTTTGTACTCTATAGAGGTTTCTGGAAACACCATTGGATTGTACCCCATGTTTCTCCTCCTCAGGGGAATTGATGGTGTTTCTTAGAGTGCACTGCAGTTCGGTGACATAAATGAGTCACTTCCAGATCAGAGAAGTGACTTTCTTACCATAACAAAATTCATTTTTTTAAAAAAATCAAATATTTAGCTGGGCTTGGTGGCTCAGCCTGTAATCCTGTGCCTTGGGAGGCTGAGGTGAGTGAACTGCCTGAGCCCGCAGGTTCGAGACCCACTTGGGCAACTTGGTGAGACCTCATCTCTACAATAAACCAAAAATTAGCCGGGCGTGGTAGCACGCGCCTGTAGTTCCAGTTACCTGGTGGGCTGAGGCGGAAGGATCACTGGAGCCCAGCAGGTCGAGGCTGCGGTGGCCGGGAGTGGCCACTGCACTCCAGTCTGGGAGACAGAGTGAGACTCCAACTCAAAAAAAAAAAAAATCAAATATTTAAATCAAATAACCCCCAGATTGAAAGCATACACCCTGAGAAATGTCAGACTTCTTGGAAGTGATCTATTTTAATCCTTTAACAACTCAGCATCTGTGACATCACCCTGATGGGCACCCGACATTGCTCTGCTGTGGCTAGGCTATATAGAAGAAGGACTTTGAGCAGAAGCAATAGTGTACACAGTCTTGCATCTGCCACCGAGATCTATCTGATCTTAAGTTGCCATGCAACTTCTAGGTTCTGTTTCCTGACTAGTGGGAGGAGGAGTGTGGGACAGGAACTTCCTAAAGATCCTTTGAATTAGACATTCCTATGATTTTATCTATTCCAATGGCAGCAGACTCACTACTACCTTCACGGGATAGCTCTGAATGCCAACAGCAACATTCGTTATGTTGAATAAAAACTGTTTCTTTGCTATTTTCTATGCCTTTTCTTTTTGGCGTTACTCAAAATGAAATGAAATAGTCTTCAAATACTTGGATACTGTTGATGTGTTCACCTGTTCTTTGATTCCTCAGGCTAAGCAAACCCAGGGAGCTTAGTCTTGTTCTGTGTGACACAATTCACAGATCCCTATCATCTGCCTCTGGTCACATCTTTGCCAATATTTTTCATAAAACGTACTTCTGAGAACCAAGCACAATACTATATGTAATTGATAAAATTAAAATGAACAGTCTAAATTACAACATATTTTAACAGCTCAGCTGTAAGCACATCTGTTTCTTAGTCTATCCTTGGTTGGTTGAAACAGGAACTGCACAGAGGCTCAATCTCAGATTACTGGTAAGCTGTTACTCATTTATTCAGTGAGTGCCCGAACTACAAAGGCTGACTCCTGTTTCCCAGCAGAGTCTGCATCCTGAATCATAGCCATGATCGCCATCTGAGAACGGCACTATTTCTACAGTGATTCTTAGCTTGTTTTCTAGTGGAGACCTGAGATATTTAACAAACTTGTACAGGCCCTTGCAAATAGATTTCTTATATATGTTCAATGCAAGTTGACTAATGAATTATAATTATTTTAGTATCATAAATCAAGAGACGTCAGTAAAGAAGTCATTATATCATAGTGATATGAATGATCTGAGGGCATGCATATATTGTAAGTGCTCTGGGTACAAGAAAAGGAAAAGCTAGACATTACAAGAATCAGATTGGAGAAAAGGACATTAGTGGCTGTTGTGGAGACTCAAGCCTCAGAGAAAACTTCGTCTACTCATAGTTTCCTCAGGAATCACAATCTCAGATATCCTCCATGTACCTGATGATGCTGGTCCAGATGTAATTGGTGGGTTGAATGAAACCGATGTATAGAATCAGTTTTATGGTTATGCTAAGGTACATGCTCAATGAATATTTGCTAAGTTCAATTGTAACATGTAAGTCAACCACTTATAGCCACATTTATAAATCATCTTGACAGTGAGTTCACATAAACCATGGAGATACGAAAGGGGTGCTAATTGAAAACCTTGACCTTGAATATGAGGGTCTTGGCTTCATAAATTAATCTGACTATTGTGCATATTACTCTACTTCTCTGTGCCTTAAATTCTTTTCTGCAAAATAAGGTTAATAATCCTCCTTATTTGGGTTGGTGTGAGGACTCAATGAGTGAAATACTTCAGCCAAACACTTAGCCAAATGTTTGGCAATAGAAAATGTTCAAAAAATTGTGGGAAATATCATGTGTGATAAACTTGCAAAATCAATCTGTCTGCCCATCCATATCTTGCCTAGAATGCTAGAGAAACTATAATTGTATGCATTAAAAAACTAGTAAATTTTCACTCAAAATTTTCTGTTTACCTTAAGAAGGTAATAAAAAACCAATAATAATACAAGTAGCAAATCATTATATAATTCTTATTATGTGCTAGGCACTATTCTAGATATTTCATATTTATTAATATGGTTAGCATGGAAGAAAGAATTTGTTAATTATACCACTTGAATGGTTCTATAAGTGCATAATATAACAAAAACAAATAAATAATATTTGATTTGGGGATTTGAGGATTTTGTTTACCTGCTTATGTAGTACATCTTAATTTTGTTTATTTAGTAATTTAGTAAATATGCATTTGAGTTTAGTAATCTACTTAGTAATTTATTTAGTAACTATTGATAATTCTATTTACATAGTGTGTCCTAATTTTGCCTATTTATTAATAATCTAACTCTTATTTATGATATTAGAAAACTGATTGCTCACCATGCGATCTCCCATATATTTGCAAAATATTGAACATTCTAAGATGAAGTTGAATTCAATAGAGGCAGAATATTTCCTGAGGAAAATAAAGTATCCACTTCTGTGATATTAAAAAATGGAAAAAGGAAAAGGAATTCTTTAGAGACTCTCAAAGCAGAAGACAAGATTGAGACTGTAGAAATTGGACTGATCCTTCATTGTATTTCCTGAGGCACATCAGACTCTCAGATGCAGTTGTCATGCTGTTCCTTCATGATCAATCTGTCCTAAAATGGCAAAAACATTACTAGTGGGCAGGGCAATCATTTCGTTTTCAGCAGAGGAAAATAAAGACAGTTAAGGTTATTCCCCATTCTAATAAAATTTACTATGTCTCCATTTTCAATTATCATCCTATTCAGTGTTCCAGAATATCAGTAGACTGAACTCAATGCCTTATTTCTGCATTTCAAAAACAAGTTAGAAATGATAAATGTTTAAAGATACTTACTGTCAATCCAAGAAATGTTCTGTTTTAACAAAATAGCCTGTTACCAAGTTCTTGTGCCTCCAGAATAACAAACAAATTGGACAAGATAGGTGTATATGTCCAGTGTATCTGTCCAACAGTCCATATTCATGAGTTCTAAGCCTGAAAAAATTGGCAAATTCCTAAAGTGACTTAACCTTAATCCCATTTTTAATCAATATGCTTTTCTCCAGGTCTTGACAAACTAGTTTTAGAATCATTTCTTCATTTCTCTGTTTTGTTTCCTTAACTCTTATGCATCTAGGTGAGTATGAATAACATCCTCCCTCCAACCAAATGGCTTTTTTTTATAGCAGCCCACCCTCTGAGATCAAGGGGGTGGGGGGATTATGATGGCAGTCTGGTGCATGCTACCTCAGACCCGCTTCTAATCTCAGCTCTATCATATAGACTAGTCTTGAAGATTTATTGTCCACACACCAAATAAAGGTAAAAGTCATTGAACAGAGGAGTTTAAAATCAATTGTGAAGTGATGTAATTATGCTATTCAGAGTTAGATTATTACTAGCAAACCTACTGCTTCCTGCAGGAGAAACTTATTAGTATTCACCATCAATAACGGCTTGCATTTTTCAACTACACCCAGTGAGCTCGAAATGCTTTTGTGTTTTGAAATTCTAACTCCATATAGCATCTAAATGGAAGATAATTTTAAGTTCTTCTGAGGTTCCTGAAAATTGGATATTGATCTATTCGATATTTTTAGAAGAGATGTTTGTTGAGGTCCTGTCATGTCCTTGACTTGTGCTAAAATAGAGGAAACGTGATGAATAAGACAGCCCCATTCTAAAAGTTTCTTATGTTCTAGAAAAGGAAAGTAAACAATGGAGTCATGATAGGACAAGGAGATATGTGTAATGGTATAGTCACGGAGAACTTTGGGAGCTCTGAGGAAGCAACCTCACCCAGCCTGGGATATGAGTCAGAGTCAGCCAGCCGGAGGGAAGAAGGGCATCAATGACAAGACAGACAGCCCAAGCAAAGGCACAGGAGCATAAGATGGCATGGTGCCAGGGAGGAACTCTCCAAGCAGTTTGACGGCGCCTTCTGCCTCTTGCACTGTGATGGCCATGGAAAATAAAGCAACTTGAGAAATAATAGAGATAAAACAGTTCAGGGTTGATTATTTAGAAAGAGACAATGACAAAGGAGGATTGAGGCTGACTCCCAGGTTTCTATAGCATACCTGATGGTGGTGTAGACTAAACTAGAAAACATAGCAGGAACTTTCAGTTTTGCTTGTTCATAATAAGCATGGTATATACAAGAGGCAATTGGTTATATGAGTCCATGTTTAAGGAGAAATGTTTATATAGAATTAGGGGTCATCTACAAAGAGGGAGCCACTGAATTCTGGAGAGTGGGTGAGTGCATTAGATGAGTAGAGGGGATCCCAAGAGATCATCGATATTAAGGGACTAAGTAGAATTCATGTGTCTGATTTGATGTTGATGATCTTTAATATAATTTTGTGCCCCTCCTCCCATATGTTACTCTACAGAACCTACAAATATAATAGGAAAAGAGAGTTAAGGTTGCTAATCTTCTGACCTTAAAATTGGGAGATTATCCTAGATTATCCAGGTAGGTCCCCATGTAATCACAAGGGTTTTTGAAAGTAGATGAGGAAAGCAAAAGAGTCTGTGTTAGCGTGATGTGATGAGAGGAAGACTTGACCTCTAGCTGCTGGCTTTGAAGATGGAACAAGGGAACCAGGAGCCAAAGAATGGGGGTGACTTCTAGAAGCTATAAAAAACAAGAAAAGGACTTTTCCTCAGAACTCCCAGAAGGAATGCAATCCTATGGATACTTCAATTTTAGCCTAGTGAACCCATTTCCGACTTTTGACCTTCAGAACTGTAAGATAATAAATTTCTGTTATTTTGAGCCATTAAATTTGTGGTAATTTGGTACAGCAGCCATAGAAAACTAACACAGAGCTGAATTCTGGTTTCTCTTTGTATGGTCAGCATTCAGTAACATGTTTGTGATTCATAAGCTCAAAAATTAATTTTATGAAAGAATAAATATGGAAATAAAGAGTCTGAAGATATAAATAATTTTTCCAGGAATTGAGACTGCCCCAGTGTAAGAACACAGGACCATTTACTTTTCTTATTACATGTTTAAAGTAGGTTAAAAGTCTTGAGGAATTAGACAAAATTCACGATGTTATACCAAGGTCCTAAAGAATACAACCACATTTAAATTTATAAATAGTTGGCAATACAAAATCTTTAGCATTTATTTCTAATACCAATTGATAGTATCATAGTTATTTCACGTTGTTATTTACATTTTGCAACAGTCCTGCTTTCCAGTTACATTTAAGCCTTTAGAGCAGGTAGTCTTATACACATTATGTCCCTGATGCCTACAGAAAAGAACATTGAAACTTTCTTAAAAAGAACCTGATGTGAGTCAGAAAAGAGTTTCTCTTGCCTTTGGGTTAGAGATGGTGATGGATGGCAGCTAGTTCACATTGACCAGAGAGAAATCATCAGCACATTTTCAAGAATTTTGTGAACCAGTTGATATTAAGTTAGTAGCTTTAAATTGGCCATGGTGGTGTTATTTACACAACAAAAACTGGCAAATACTACAGATCATCCCAAGAACCAGTTTTTTAGCAACCTACCAGGATACCTGCCTGGTTTGAAGAATCCGTGAGGATATGATGGGTTATGGTCAAGTCAGATCTACTTTATGAAATACAGTTGGAATAAATGTCTTTATGTAACATTGAAGCCAATTGAAATTCATTATTTCAACGGAATTTATTTCTAGTATTTTCACTTATTATCCTTTTTAAAAATAATGGATTCCTAATTCAGTAACTTTTCTAAAGTAACTGTGGTATTGACCTTTAAGACAGTTTCATTAAGTTTGGTAACAAGAATAATAAATTAAACTGCAAGAATAGTTTGGTTCTAGCAAGAGTTAGAATTATTCCATTTAATAGTTCATGGTTGTTGATTCATTTCCAGATGAACATCTCCATGTAGCTCCCAAGGGAGTCATTTTCTTTACTGGCTATTTGTTGTCCTTATTTATAATGCTCTCGGCTAATTCTCATCTTAACTCCTTTACAGAAAGAACTAACAAATTCCTAGTTTTATTTCTTTTATTAATGAATACAAAAAGCAAAGGCCTAAAATCCAGTTCAAGAAGTATAAAGATTGGTACTGGGAGCTTTAATGGTAAGTCCTAACATTCATATACTGTAATTAATCTATAATATAATGTTGCCATATTTGAAAATAGAAATTAAATGAATTATTTATTAAAGTTATTTTATTTATTATTATTATATATATAGTTGTTCGAGTTGGAGTCTCCCTCTGTCATACAGGCTAGAGTACGGTGACATGATCACGACTCACTGTGAATCACTGTGACTCACCACAGCCTTGATCTCCTGGACTTAAGAGATCTTTCCACCTCAGCCTCCCGAGTAGATGAGACTACAGCTCTACTTTTTGTAGAGATGAGGTCTCACTATGTTGCCTAGGCTGGTCTTGAACTCCTGGGCTCAAGCAATTTTCCCACCTTGGCCTCCCAAAGTTTTGGGATTACAGGGTGAACCACAGCACCTGGTCTGTTTATTTGTTATTGAGCTATTTAGAAACATTGCTCTTACTATGTTCCTTGCAGTATGAAGGAAAAACCAAACTTTGCCTACCCTTAAGATATATATAATCCACTAAGGTAAATAAAATAAAAATAATAATATAAGTTGAACTAAGTCCTAGGTAACAATAATGTGTTGTAGAAAGAATATAGATTTTGAAGCTAGACAGACTAGGTTTAAATCTCAACATCATCATTTATGAAGGCATCAGCTTTGATTGGTACTCTGTGTTATCAAAGATTTATGGTATGGATACCATATATAGGGCACTGCCACAGAGTAGACCTAAATAAATAGGAGTTTCCATTATTGTTGTAATTTTAGGCCAAACATATTTAAGGCAGGAAATGAAATGAATTTAGAATTCTTGTTAATGTGATATAATGTGGTATGGTAGAAAGGACTGGAAGGCAGGAGAGCAAATTCTAGATCCTGCTTTGTCCTTACTAACTGTTTAATCCTAGCTGGGCTCGGTGGCTCAGCCTGTAATCCCGTGCTTTGGGAGGCTGAGGTGAGTGGATTGCCTGAGTCCGCGGGTTCGAGACCCGCCTGGGCAACTTGGCGAGACCTCATCTCTACAATAATCAAAAAATCAGCCGGGCGTGGTAGCGCACGCCTGTAGTTCCAGCTACTTGGAAGGCTGAGGCAGAAGGATTGCCGAAGCCCAGCAAGTCGAGGTTGCAGTGGCTGGGAGTGGCCACTGCACTCCAGTCTGGGTGTCAGAGTGAGACTCTAACTCAAAATAAATAAATAAATAAATAACTGTTTAATCTTGAACAGATTAACTAATGATTTTAGAACTCCCTCTACTCAATGTAAAGTGGTTGTGTGGAAAGGAAAGAGGGTGTGCTAGATATTTTCTAAGGTGTCTTTCATTGCTAAATATCTTATTTAGACTTACATGCAGCTTAAACATGAAAGGACAAATGATTGCTAATGACTTAAATTATTGTTACACGCCACTTTACATAACCCTGGCAGTTAATATGGTCTCACTTTTCTTCGGCTTCTGCTGAACACATAGGAGGAGTTCATGCAGTTTCACAGGCTTTTGTCTTGGAGTATTCCTGGGCCACTTAACTTGATGGTTGGGTTGTGTTTTCTCCAGAAGGTTGGAGTGTTGGATTTGTCTTCAATACCAGCCATTTACATGTTTAAAACTTTTCTGTTGGGCCTCTACTACCTGCCAAGATGAAGTCATAGGGTCTGTAGTATTACATCTCACCTTAAATAATTTAAAGAGATAAGATGTGTGAAACAACCATTTCCAATGTACTGGGCACCAGGCACTAAATGATAGTGATCCCTGAAATGGCAAGAAAATGTGGTGAGTTTTAACAATGTCCAAATTTACTAACTTGAAAGAATTATCAGGCTGTTATTGTGATTCAAGGAGAAGGAAGACAGGTAGTGCCTGACAGACTCCCTGAATTGGGCAGCTGAAACTAAAAGTTTGGGGAGGAAAGGCAGCTGGGGTTGACAGGATACTGTTGGAAAAAGAGAGAGCTATGAAGAGAGAAAACTTCAGCGATCTTCAGAGAGTCCCTTCAAGGATTCCACAGAATTTTAAACAACACTCATGCATGAGAGGAGAATGGAGGGTGGGGAAAGAACCACAGGAAAGAATTAGAGAAAATAGTACCCAATATCTTACAGGTATGAGAATAGTGTCTGTTCCCTTGAGTAGATTAGAAAGCCTCATTAATTCATAGCACATTGGGTAGAATACTTAGAAAGGTCCTGACTCTGAGGTGAGGAATATTTGCTTTAGACTAAATATTGTCTTGTCTTGTCTAACATATTTTTAGATGATAACCGCTGTACCCTAGCTAAACCCACAGAAAAAAATGTGGCACCATCTTCAAACTAAGTCTGTCCCCTGATACCAAAAGACTGCATAGAGACTTGATGGACTGTAATGAGACCTTCTACCCATCACCAGAGTAGTGTCAAAAAAAAAAGAAAGAAAAGAAACTAAGCAAAGAAATAGAATATATAAAGACAAACTAAGTGAAAATTTTATTCCTGAAATATTTAACTAAAATAAAAAATTCAATTGGTGAGTTCAATAGCAAAATAAAGAGAAAATATAAAATAATTAATGACTTGGAAGATAAAACAGTACAAATTGCCACATCTGAATAACAGAAAGAAAATAGACCAAATAATTAAACCAAGACTTTTGGACATGTGTGACTATAACAAAAAGCCTTACATTCCTGTCACTAAATTTCTAGAATGAAAGAAGAAAGAAGATGGAACTGAAACTGTCTTTGAAGAAATAATGGCTTTAAATTTCTCAAGTTTGCAAAAAAATCAAAAACAAAAGCATACATATTGAAGAAAAAGAACAAATTTCAAAGATAAACTCAAAAGAAACACATGCCAAGAAATATAATAGTGAAATTTCTGAAAACCAAAATTAAAGAAAAAAATCGGGCAGAGAGACGTAATGAATTATATGTAATAGAAAACAGTTTGAACAACAACATATTTCTCATAAAAAAAAATGGAGACCAGAAGTAAGTAGAAAATTATTTTTAGAATGTAGAAAGAAAAATAATTGTCAACCTCAAACTCTATATCAAATATAGCAAAAATATTTTTCAAAAATTAAGGGGAATTCAAGACTTTCTCAAAAAACTAAAAGAGTTTGTTGCTGGTAGACTCACACTGTAAGAATTGTTGTAGAAGTTCTGTTAAAAGATATGAAATTATTAAAA
Source organism: Carlito syrichta (assembly GCF_000164805.1). Taxonomy (NCBI): domain Eukaryota; kingdom Metazoa; phylum Chordata; class Mammalia; order Primates; family Tarsiidae; genus Carlito; species Carlito syrichta. The sequence continues at coordinate 380,696 of NW_007064575.1, read as the reverse complement.
GAGGAGAATGAAAGACTATGGAAAGAGAAGATACATAAATAAATGAAAGAAACTTTTCTCCTCTTGAGGTTTCTAAATTATGTTTGACAGTTGAAGCAAAAATTATATGACACTATAATACCCTATGTGGTTCTCAATACTATATGTAACAGAAATATTTATGATAATTATAAATTGGAGAGGAGACAATGGGAGATAGTTTTGTTACAGTTCACTCAAATCAATAAAACATCAATCCCAGTGGGTTTTGATAATTTATAGATTTATAATGAAACACCTAGAAAAACCACTAAAAAAAATTACAAGCAATATATTAAAAAATACTATTAAAAAATGAATCCTAAGAAAAAATGTTCATGTAACTCACAGAAAAGTAGGGGAAAACAGATATAATAAACAGAAAATTTTAAAAAATGGCAGGCTTAAGTCTTAACATTTCAATAATTACATAGAATCCAAATGGTTGAAATATACCAATCAAAAGACAAATATTGGCAGAGTGGATATAGAGAACATGATCCAACTAGATACTATGAGAAAATCACTTTCCACATAATAATATAGGTAGGTTGAAAATAATAATATAGGTAGGATGGAAAAATTTTACTATGTAGACATTAATTATAAAAAGAAAACAGGGATAAAGTAGATTTCAGAGCAAAGAAACTCATCAGCGATAGAGAAAGACATTATATAATGATAAAAAGGTCAGTCCATCAAAAAAGCATTGCAATGCAAGGTGTATATGCATACAAGCAGCAGAGCTGTGAGATAAAAGTGCAAACTGAAAGAACTGGAAGGACAAATAGACAAATCTGTGATTATAGTTAGAAATTTGAACACCCCTCTCTCAACAATTTTTTAAAAAATAATAGCATCAGCAATAATATAAAACTCAACACCATCAATCAACTTAATCTAATCAATATTAATAAAATATCCCCAAACAGCACAATATACATTATTTTCAGACACTCAGATAACATATATAAAGATAGAAATTTTAAAAGCTGTCAACTTAAAATTCTATACTCAGCCAATATTTTTTTAAAAAAAATCCAAGTCTAAATAGAGATTTTGAGGTAATAACATCTGAAGAATCATCATCAGGAAACTTGCACTTCAAGGAATAATTTACCACTGATAGCTCTGCAATACTACGAATAAAAAGAAAATCTTTCAGGTAGAAGGAATATACCAGATGAAAATTTGGATCTTCACCAAAGAGTGAATGGCATGAGAAATGTCACCTATGTTGTATATCACATTTTTTTCTTTAATAATTTCAATTTATTTCTAAGATAATTATTTAAGGAAAAGTAATCATGCATTGTGGGTCTTATAATATTCATAAAAGTAAAACTTATGACAAAAATAGCATAAAAGTGAAAATGGGGGAAGTGAAAGTTTCTCTTGTAAGAGTCTTAATATGAAATGGTGTAATATTACTTGAATGTAGACTTTAATAAGGCATATAGCATGGGTAGGCAAAATATAGTTCATACATAAATCTGGCCTAGAGTCTGTTTTTGCATGACCAGAAGTGGTTTTACATTTTAAAAAATTAAAGAAAAGAGAATATGCATCAGAGACCAGATGTCATCCACAAAGCCTAAAATTATCATGGAGTCTTTTGTGGAAAAAGATTGCCAACTTCCAGTGTATATTAGACACTGTAATGCAACCACTAAAATAACAATGTGAAGAGTTATAGCTAAAAACAACAACAAAAAAAGATAAAAAGGAATAATTAAAAAAAACAGCTCAGTCAAGAAGGCAAAACAAAGAGGAGAAAAGAAACAAATAAAAAATGGGACAAATTGAAAACTAACATGATAATAGTTTCAAACCTAACCATATCAGTAATCACACTGAAAGTAAATGGTATAAACACCCTAAGTGAAGGACAAAACTTGTCAGGTAAGAGAAAAATGCATGAAAAATGCTTTCTACAAGAAGTGAACTTTAAATATAAAAACACTATAAGCCGGGCTCGGTGGCTCAGCCTGTAATTCCGGGCCTTTGGGAGGCTGAGGTGAGTGGATTGCCTGAGCCCGCGGGTTCGAGACCCGCCGGGGCAGTGAGACCTCATCTCTACAATAAATCAAAAAATCAGCCAGGCGTGGTAGCGCATGCCTATAATTCTGGCTACTTGGAAGGCTGAGGCGGAAGGATCGCCGGAGCCCAGCAGGTTGAGGCTGCGGTGGCCGGGAGCAGCCACTGCACTCCAGTCTGGGCGGCAGAGTGAGACTCCAACTCAAAAAACAAACAAACAAACAAACAAACAAAAACTATAAAATAATTAAAAGGATTAAACAAGATATATGATGTTAATATTAAAGGAAAGCTGAAATAACTATATTAATATCAGAAAAGTGGACCTCAATACTAAATTACCAAAGATAGAAGGGAATCTTACATACTATTCAAAAGATCCATAATTAAAATGATATCACAATTCTAAACATGTATGCAACTAATGATAGGACTTCAAAATGAGTAAATAAAATTGATAGAACTTTTAGGAGAAATAGAAAAATTCACAACTATTGTTGATTTTAGCACTCTTCTCTCAATAATTTATAGAACAAGTAAATAAAAAAATCAGTACTAATATAGAAGACTTAAACAATAGTTTATATGAACTGACCCTACTTGGTAGTTAGATAACATTTTATTAAGTGACAGTAGAATACACATTATTTTGGGGCACCCCCTTCAGGTTCCCTCCCACTGTGGAAGCTTTTCTGTCCTCTTAATAAATCCTGCTTTCTCACTTTAAAAAAAAGAATGCACATTACTCTTGAGTGAAGACAGAACATTTTCTAAGATAGTTAATATACAGTGCCATAAAACAATTGTCAATAACTTAAAAGAATTCAAGTTATACAACGTATGTACCATGACCACATGAAATTAAGGTAGAAATCAACAAAAAAAAGATTCCCGGACAATCCTAAAGTACCATCAAAAGAGACATTAAAAAGTATGTCTGAACTAATGAAAATGCAAACAACATATAGAAATCTGTGGGCTGCACTAAATAGTACTCAGTGAGAAATTTGTAAATCTTGTATAGCTTATATTTGTAAAATATAGGTTAATGCCTATATTAGAAAAGAAGAAAGACTTCAAATCAATGGTCTGAGTTTTTTCCTTTATAAACTACAAAAGGAAGAGCATATGAAATTCAAATTAAGCAGAATAGAGGAAATAATAAAGAACAGAGTAGAAATTAATGAAATTTTTAAAAATTGAAAAAGAATAGAGAAAAATCACTGAAATGAATAGGTGGTTCTTTGAGAACAATACAATTGCTAAACATTTAGCTAGAGAATTTAGGAAAAAGGGAGGAAAAAATAACCAATAGCAGCAATAAGGGAGTTGACGAATTGACATCACTATATATTCTAGTTATTAAACTAAGTAATTATTATGAAGAATTTTTGGCACTAATTTAGAGAAGAAATAGACATGCTCTTTAAGACACAAATTATCAAGCTCACTCACAGAGACAGGTAACCAGCCTTACCTCTATCAATGACACTGAAGTAAAAACATTTGCACAAGAAAGACTCAGAGCCTGGATGGCTGCATTGGCGAACTCCACCAAACACTGAAGAAAGAAATAGTACATTTTATATTAATTCTTCCAAACAATTGGTGAGAAGGGAGTACTTACCAACATGTTCTATGTGGCTAGCATTATCCTTATATTCAATCCCAACAAATATGTACAAAGACTACAGACCAATATATTATAGAAATATAAATGCTGAAATTCTAAATAAAATTTTAGTAAAATGATTCCAACAATATGTAAAAAAAGAGAGGCAATTTTGTAAAACATCAATGTAATTCACCATCTCAACAAACATATATCTGTATGTATGTATATGAGCATCTCAGTAGATGCACCAATAACATTTGGCAAAACCTAATGTCCATTCCCCACTTTTTCTTTTTAAGTCTCAGCAAATTAGGAGGTGAAAGGAGTTGGCTCCATCTGATAAAAACATCTATTCAAAAAATATACATCTAGCAACATATTAAGAGTGAAGAGTGCTATTTCCCCCCCAAAAGATGTTTACTTTTAGCATTTAACATTCAACATTGTGCTGGAGGTTTCAGTCATTCCACAGTCAATCCTTTAGTCAAAAGAAGGAAGAAAGGGGAACAGGGAGAGGAAGGGAGGAAGAGGGAAGGAAGGCAGTCAAGAAGGAGGGAGGGAGGGAGGATCTCCATATTGAAAAGAAAAATTGCCTTTATTTGCAGATTCATAACATAATTGTGTATCTAGAAAATGAAATATGCAAAAAGTCACTCAAACTAATAAGTAAGTTTAGTAAAGTTGCGAGATTCAAGGGTCATATGCTGAAATGTATCATATTTATTTGTACTAGGAAAGAACAATTGGATATTGAAAGATTAAATAATATACTCAGTGATCTTTCATATTATTTATTCTTTCAATATCCAATTGTTCTTTCCTAGTACATATAAATACATTTCAGCATATGACCCTTGAATCCTGCAACTTTACTCTCTACTCAGTGATCTATCACAGAAGCAAAGAACAGAATACCTTATGCTTTCACTCATAAGCGGCCCTTGAACAATTATCATAATACTATAAGAAAGGGATTGGCAGTAGTGGGAAACTTCCAGGGGATGAAGGTGGGAATGACAGTTGAGAGAAACTGCCGGGGGTGGGGGAACTATCTCATCAACAAGGGTACGTGCATAATGAGCATTTTTATACCTAACCCTGAATTAAAATTTAAAAAATCTTTAAAATAAAAAAAAGAAAAAGAAAATAAATAATAACATTTACAATATCATAAAATATGAAATGCTTAGTGAAAAGTCTAACAAAATATGACAAACATTTGTCATTGTATAAAGTTGATAAAATGTGCAAGACTTGTACATTGACAATTATAACATTGCTGAAAGAAGCTAAATGAGACCATGCCCTAGAAAACTCAGTACTCTGAAGATGTCAGTACTTCACTCAACTGATTTATAGATTTGATGCAATCCCAATTAAAATACTATAGATGTGTTAGTAGAAAATAACAAGTTGAATCTAAAATTCATATAGAAATAAAAGGACCTAGAATAGGTAAAACAATTCTGAAAAGGAACAGTGTTGAAAGACTGCCACTATCTAATTTCAACATGTATCATAAACGACAGTGATTAGGACTATGTGTTATTGGCATCTGTATGCAAATAGATTGATATCATAGAATAGAGACCAGAAATATATCTACACATATATCAATAACTGATTGTCAAAAAAGGTGTTGATGCAATTCATTAGAGAAGTGATAATGTTTTTAACAAATGGTGTTGAAATTACTAAACATTTTAATGCAAATTTTTAAAAAACCAGCATTCATCACGCCTCACATAATATACAAAAATTAATATAAAATAGATCATACATCAAAATTTAAGCCTAAAACCATAAAATTTCCAGAAAAACAAATATGTTTTTTGACTTTGGATTGGGCAAAGATTTTATAGAAACAACATCAAAAGCATGAACCATGAAAGAATAGAGTGATAAATTAGACTTCATCAAATTTAAGAACCTGTGCTCCTCAAAAAAATACTGCTAAAATAATAAATGATAAGACACAGACTCGGAGAAATTATTGCAAATTACATGTGTGATGAAAAATTTGCATCTAACATATAAAGAACTTTAAGACTGCATAGCATGAAAACAAACAGTCCAATAAAAAATAGGCAAAAGATTTGAACAGATACATCAGCAAATAAGATATATGGATTGCAAACTAACACATGAAAAGATGCTGAGTAAATATCATTTGCCATCAGAAAATACAAATTAAAATCTTAATTAGACACTAGCACACCTCTATTAGAATGACTGATATCAACAGTTATGGGTAAGGATGTCAAGGAACTGAAACGTTCAGAAAATGCTGGTAGCACACCCATTTTGGGAAACAGTTTGGTAGTTTTTTTTAAACTATTGAAAACACACCTGTGAGCCGGGCTTGGTGGCTCAGCCTGTAATCCCGTGCCTTTGGGAGGCTGAGGTGAGTGGATTGCCTGAGCCCGCGGGTTCGAGACCCACCTGGGCAGCGAGACCTCATCTCTACAATAAATCAAAAAATCAGCCAGGCGTGGTAGCGCGTGCCTGTAATTCCGGCTACTCGGAAGGCTGAGGTGGAAGGATCACCGGAGTCCAACAGGTCGAGGCTGCGGTGGCCGGGAGCGGCCACTGCACTCCAGTCTGGGCGACCGAGTGAGACTCCAACTCAAAAAAAAAAAAAAGAAAAGAAAATACACCTGTCATATGATCCAGTCATTTCATTCCTAAGTATTTACCCAAGAGAAATAAAAACTTATGTCCACACAAAAATTTGTACAATAATTTTTATAGCAGTTTTATTTGTAATGGCCAAAAGCTGGAAACAACACATATAGCCATTAACTGATGATGGACAAACCGATTGTGATACACCCATACAGTGAAATACCATTCAGCAATACAATGGGAATTAACTATTAATACATACAACAACATGGATAAATTTCAAAATAATTACTCTGAAGGAAAACAGTTAGACAAATGATTGCCTATTAGATAGCTACATTTCCATAAATTTCTAGAGCATGCAAACTAATCTAGAATGACAAAAGGTAGATCAGACCTATCCCTGAAATGATGAGACAGCAGGAATGGGGCAATGTGGAGAGAAATTACAAAAGGCATTGAGGGTGGTAGATATGTTTATTAACTTGATTGTGGCAACAATTTTATGGTACGTATATAAAGATTCAACATCTTTATGCAAATTAAAAAAAAAAAAACTTTCATCAACCCCTCACATGATATACAAAATCTTACATGATATACAAAAACTAACCCAAAGTGTATCATATATCAAAATGTAAGCCTAAAACTATACCATTTCTAAAATATATATACACACACACACCAAAACTTATGTACTTTAAATACATGCAATTAGATCTCATGAAAGTTGTTTTACCAAAAAAGCTTTTTAATTAACTTATTGACTGTAACTTTGTTTTTTAGCACTATAGACAGCATCAAATTAGTTGAATAATGCCTTTTGAAAACCTACAATGTCTCAGGCACAAAACTCCAACAGTTGAAACTCTCTTCCGTGTTTTATTGCTACGACTTTCAAACTATATTTGAATCTTAGAGAAAACAATCATAAAAGCTAATATTTGCTGAAAAATCATTATGTACCAGGAACTTTTCTAACCTGACTTCTTTAATCACCACAGTAACTCTATGAAGTTGCTGTTTTCATTATCCCCAGGTAATAAAGAAATCAAAGCACAAATAAGGTTAAGACACTTTCTCAAGGTCACAAATTTAATACAAAGGCTTCAGATACAAAGCCTGGATCCAGAATCTACAGTTCCCTACCACAGACTTTCAGTCTTTCCTAAAATTCTCTCTGCTTTTCCCTCCAGAAAGCTGTGTTTGATGTTTCTTTGCCTTTTAATGCAGCCTCTTTTTACAGCAGTTAAGGTCTCTTCTTTTTCACCATTGAATCTGAAGACTGAAACCATCTTTTAGATATAACAGCTAAGAAACAATTATTAAATAGCAACACAAGAATTTCTGTGTCAACAGTTTGGGTGTGATCCTAGTCTGTTATAGTAGGACTCTGGACAGTGAAGGGACACCTGCAGAGAGACAATGATATCATAGGATCTGTAGAGTACATAATAGCATTCATTACATCAAGGAATGAATGGCTCCACGTGAAAGGAATTTCAAGAAAACAGAAGCTACTCCTTTCATAGTTCAGAATTTTCTGTTTTCACATCTTCTCACTGCTGATAATAAATGCAGGCAGAGTGGAAAACCCTGGTTTCTTACAGGAAAAGAAAAAATAAAGACCTATTTGAGTCGTGTATACAACAAAACAGAAGGGAATTATCTCCTAGTATCCTTCCAGTAACAGGTAAAGGGCTGTAGTCCCCTGTGATATGCGACAGACAGTGTAAGTTGGCTATGACAAGTCTATTGTCTCCCATTTGCTACATGAGCAGTTTTATGGCACTGTTGTTTTCTCCCTGCTGTTTTTCACATTAACTAGAAGTCTGGCCTTTAGACATTGAGCAAGATGAGGCTACCTAATTTCTCCTACATTAGTAGCAATTCATGCTTCGGTGAGTCAAGGTTAGCAAAAAAAAAAACAAAAAACAAAAAACAACAAAACGTTTTATGCAAATTCAATAGGTGAAAAGTTGGATACATAATTTTTAATTTTTAAGTGCTTGTACAAGACATTTCTTAAGCCAATGTTCTAGTTTTTTTAAGAATAAAACTCATCTTTCCTAAAAAGGCATTTGAATACTTGGATTTTCTTACTTCTTGCTTAAGTTACCTATTAATATTGTATTTTATGACTTTAAATCACATTTTCTGATATTTTGAGTATAATTATTTTTCTTACAAATATCTTCGCTTCCTAGAGCCGTTTAAAACAAATGCTACTAAATATACAAGTGCTCAAGAGCCATTCAGAGTAAATAAATTACAGTACAAAAGCCAGAGTATTTAATAACTGAAAAATAATTAAAATGTGTTTAAAAAAATCTACCCTTGGAATTCTGAGAATCTTGCAGAAACTATGATCAACAAATATTAATGGCTTTGTATAAATGTATAAATATTACAAAATCAGTGTATCATTTGAATATACTTTTGAGTATTTTTGCCTTTGTTTTCTTTACTATTTAAGGTGATTGTCATTTGGAAAAAAACTGTTTCTTCTGGGACTAAAAATAAAAATTGAGAATCATCACTTTGTTTTGTGGGTCCAGAAAGTCATTCACCATCAGTAAAATTACTGGCTTTGCAATAGTGTTCTGTGCTCATTCATTCTCCTTGACTAACTCCATTAGAAAGTGACATGATGTTTTACTGCCAGATACCTAATCTAATTTCTGGAGCATTCTAGACACCCAAATATTTTTTAAGTGACTAATGCATGGTTATGAATGAATTTTCTTCTTGCATAATGACATGAAATATTAAAGACATAAGTGAATTTTTATATCTTCTTTATAAGTTATGTAATTTAAGCTTTATAACTTTATAAAAGAATAAATGAATTTGCTAATTGACTTGAGTGTACTACCTTTTAGTGACTTTAAAACCTGTTTGCCTTGCTAGGGAGGGACCATTACATTTTGCAGTTCTGTTTCCTGGTCTCAGAAGCAAACAGTTTTCTTTTCATTTGCATTCTGAGATCAGGAAAGACAATGACAAAACTCTTGGCTTAGCAATAAAACAAAGAGACTTTGAATAGAAAAAATGCACACACATCAACATATATATGTGTATATGTGTGTGTGTACATACATACATATATATGCACATAAAAATTTAGAATAGTAGTTCTCTCTGGAGATGGTATACAGGAAATGAGACAGCTAGATTTAGTGGTACATGGAATCATCAAGGAAATGAGTTGCAGTTCTCCAAGTTCCTTCATAGACTGATGAAATGGCAGACATACAGAATGGGTGAAAGTATGCCACATATCTTGTAAGGGATTAACACCCAAAATATATAAAGAATTTCTATAGTTCAGCAAGACAAAACAAACAACTCACCACAAAAATGGACAAAGGACATGAATAGATATTTCTTCAAAGGAGGTATACAGATAGCCAAGAAGCACATGGAAAGGCGCTCCACAGTACTCATCATTAGAAAAATGCAAATCAAAAACAAAATGACATACCATTTTTCACCCATTAGGATAGATATTATTTAAAAAAAAAAAAAACAAAATAATAAGAGCTGACTAGCAAGAGAAGCAGTTGAAACCATTGTACACTATTGGTAAGACGGCAAAATGGTACAGCTTCTATGAAAAACTACCATATACTGGTTACACAACAAATCAAACACAGAATTACCGTTTGATCCAACAATTTCACTTCTGAGTATACAGCCTAAAAAAATAAAAGCAGGGTCTCAAACAGATATTTGTACACTAATTTCATAGTAGCATTATTCACGGAAGCCACAAAATTGAAACAATCTAAATGTCCACCAACATATGAATGCAGAAATAAACGTGGCATATAAATACAATGGAATATTATTCCACCTTAAAAAAACTTAATACATGCTACAATATGGATGAATTTTGAGCACATTATGCTAAGAAATATAAGACAGACACAAAAGAACAAATGTTATATGATCAAATTCATAGAAATGGAGAAGAGAATAATAGTATAGAGTTTCAGAATGGGAAAATAAAAATGTTCTGCAGAGTTGAGTTTTTGCGTTTGAATAATAATATGAATGTACTTAATGCCTCTGAACTGCACACTTAAGAGGGTTAAAATGGGCCATTTTATATTATGCCTATTTTACTACAATAAGAAAATCTGCCATGAGCAAAAGTTTCCAAGAAATTTAAAATCATTGTAGGCTTTAGAATTATTGAATTGGAATAAATGATCTTTACAGTGTAGAATAAATAAATTTGGCTTTTGAGGCTCCTAATAAGTAGACTTTTAAATCAGTAAATTTATGTTCAAATATCTTATACATTGGATTTCCAGTTTGTGGATTTGTATGTAAGAAACTCGTAAGTCACCATCCAGATCGAGAAACAAGTAAAAACCTGAACAGACTGAAAAAAATTAACTCCTCTTGAATCTATAAAAGAGGTGAGGACAGAAGACAAACCACTGCCCCGAGATTGAACAGATGAGCAAGTACAGGGAGTCCTCGCTTACCAGAGCAGAGACACAAGAGCAGAAACTGCCCCAGAACTAGCACTGGGGGAGGAGAATCTGAACTGCAATTGATGGATGAGTCAAAGTGGACAAGTCTGAGAAACAAAAACAGTAAATATCAAAGAAAAAATCCACTTGTATTTCCACCACAGGTAGGGGAAAAGGAATATTATTTTATTTTTATTCCAATGGTTTAGGGGGTACAAATAGTTTTTGGTCTGGAATTTAAGTGTACCTCCCCCCCATCTGTGCCCATTGAACCCAATAGGTGATTTTTCATCTTTCTACCTTTTCCCCTCCTTCTGAGTCTCCAGTTTCCATTATACCATTCTCTATGCCTTTGTGGCTCCTTGGTTTAGCACCCATTTATAAATGAGAACATGCGGTATTTTGTTTTCTGTCCCATAAGGTAGAGTACTCTGTTCTTAGCAAGGCCTTCCCCTCCGGAGAAACTATTTTACCAGAGCCTAAATGACTCAATGGTAGGGAAATACTCAACTCCAACAAGTTCTAGCCATTCTCTCCCATCTAAGGAGAGGTTGTAACTGAGAAACAAAGTGAAGTTATAGTTCAGAGGCACAGGCTCACTAAAAGATAAAACAAACAAACAAACAAACAAAAAAACCCTAATCACAGGACTACAGAATGCTTCCTCTACCTTACTCCAGCTTTTCTAAAGATTTAGTTATAGCAATTCCTTTTACTAAGTACATCATTTCAAGCTACCAAGAAAAAAATTTAAGACATATTAAAAGTCAAAAAACACAGTTTCTTTTTTTTTTTTTGAGTTGGAGTCTCACTCAGTTGCCCAGATTGGAGTGCAGTGGCCGCTCCTGGACACCGCAACCTCGACCTGCTGTGCTCCGGCGATCCTTCCGCCTCAGCCTTCCAAGTAGCTGGAACTACAGGCACACGCTACCACACCCAGCTAATTTTTGATTTATTGTAGAGATGTGGTCTCGCCAAGTTGCCCAGGCGGGTCTCAAACTCGCGGACTCAGGCAATCCACTCACCTCAGCCTCCCAAAGGCACGGGATTATAGGCTGAGCCACCGAGCCTGGCTAAAACAGTTTCTAAACATACACACACATTGAAGGAATTTGTTTCCAGTGAATCTACCAGCAAAAGAATGTTAAAAGTTCTATAGATTAGAAACTATAAGGAAGAGCACTGAAGAAAGAATAAGTGAAGGTAAAATCAAAACTTTTACTTTTTTCAGTTGATTTGATTGATAATAATTTGTACAAAATAATAATAGCAACTAATGTAATTGGTTATGTATGTTTATGTATAGCTTATAAATATATATATAATTCTCTTCATATATACTTATGTATGCTTATACATTGGGTAAGTGAGTGACATCAATTTGTACAAGGAACAGAATGAAAGAATTAGGATTATTTTGTAATTATAAGCTACTCACACTATCTGTGGAACAGCATACAGTTATTTGAAAGCATTTTTGAATGGGTTCTAAATGAATATTGCAAACACTAAGGAAAACATTTTAAAAGGTAAAAATAAAATTATAACTGATATGTCAAGATATAAAAGAAAAGGAAATTAAATAAAATACTGAATTAAAACCACAAAAGACAGAAAAAGAGTAAAAGACAAAAATAGGAACAAAGAACAAGTGCAACAAATACAAAACAGCCACAATTATAGTTATTAACTCAACCATATCAATAATCACATTGAATACCAATGATCTAAATGCACCAATTGAAAGACAGAAATTTTATAAACAAGACCGAACTATGTGTCATCTCATGGATAAACATAAAAATACATGTAAATTAAAAGTAAATGGATAGAGAAATATATGCCATCTTAACAACAACAAAAAGAAAGCAGTGGTAACTTTCTTGAGGCTCTTGGTCCCCTAGAGGTTCTTGGGGGTAAGGTTATTGGCCCCCTAAAGGGTCGCTGAAGAATCACTGACATGAGGCAGATTGATTAAAAGGAGAAAATAACAGGAAATTAATAGGAGGAAAGCTATAGAAATTAATTGATTAATAGGAGGAAATAATAGAAAATTAATAGGAGGAAAGCTATACAAATGTATTTAATATACATGATTGATTAATATACATGATTGATTAATAGGAGGAAAGCTATATAAATGTATTTAACATACATGAGAGCCTTCAAAATGAAAACTCAACTTCCCAATAAGGCACAGAAGCTTATATAGCATCTTTAGGTTACAGAAAGAATGGGGGCTTAGAATCTGATAAAACAGCTAATAGGAGGCAGAAGAAAAGAATTTTATAAAAAAGGCAATAATTACCAGGAAAAATGATTGGATGGGGAAAATAAATTGCAAATAGTTCTTGAAATTTAAATAACTGTTGGATACAGTTATTATCTTGTAAAAGAGTCTGTTGAGGTGTGTTTACATTTTTGGTCTTACAGAGAGGGGAAGAAAATTATTGTTCCTATTGTTTTCTTTGGTGGGTATGGATCTTAGGCAGATAAAGGTACTTCAGCTTCTTTGGGAGAGACAGTGGTGGAAGAAGGAAGGAAAAAGATACCTTGAGCCTTCTTCTTCAGTTCAGCATGTCAAAATGTCATATTTTGGGGTATTGGTTTCAGAAACAGCAGACTTCAAAGGAAGGTTTCAGAAATAAAAGAGGGCATTGCATAATGATAAATGGGACAGTTCTCCAAGAAGACAACAATTTTAACATGTATGAAACTAAAACCAGGGTCAGAATATGTTCGGTAAAAACTGATAGAACTTCGAGGAGATATAGACAAATCCACAATTATAGTTGAAGACTTCAACAACTCTCTATCAGAAATGCACAGATTCAGAGGCAGAAAATCAGTAAAAATATAGTTGAACTCAATAACATTAATCAACTAGATATAATGGACACCTATAGATTACTTCATCCAACAAGAGCAACATATACATTTTTCTCAAGACCACATGAAATATTCATCAAGATAGCTCATACTCTGGGTTGTAAAACATACCTTCACTAATCTAAAATAATAGAAGTAATACACTATCTACTCTCAGACTACAATGAAATCAAACTAGACGTCAGTAAAAGTAAGAGGACTAAAACATCCCCAAATATATAAAGATTAAATAGCATACTTCATAGTAACACATAGGGCAAAGAAGAAATCTTAAGAGAAATTTTAAAATATTTTGAATTACATGAAAACAAAAACACAACTTGTCAAAATTTGTGGGATGCAGTGAAAGCCATGCTTAAAGAAGATTTATGCTATTTCTAATACGGTATATTAGAAAGGAAGAAAAATCTAAAATTAATCGGCTAAGATTCTACCTTAATGTTGACCAAAAAAAGCCAAATTTTGTAAAATATTTAAGGCTTATTTTGAGCCAAATATGAAGGACCAACACCCAAGGCACAGTCTCAAGAGGTCATAAGAACATGTGTCCAAGGTGGTTGAATTCCAGCTTAATTTTATACATTTTAGAAGTTATAGGTAAATTATAAATAAATACAAGTGAGGTTTACATTGGTTGAATCCAGAAAGGTGGAACATCTCACTGCAGGGGCTGACAAGTCATAAGTGAATCCAAGATTGCCTAATTGGCAAGTCATAGAAAGAGTTAAGTCCTGTCTAAAGAATTTGAAATCAGTAAAAAACAAACAAACAAACTTGAGTTAAGATAAGGGAGTTGTAGAAGCCAAGGTTCTTGTTATTTAGATGAGCAGGTTTCAGGGTGAATAGAGAATAAATGCCTTAAAATCTGTCAGATTCTTCCTAGGGAAGGATATTCTCTACAGATACAAATTTCTTCAAAGGGCAACTTTGCAGTGTTATTTCAAAATATTTCAAAGGAATATATTTTGGGGTAGAATATTTTTATTTTCCTTAGGTCCTGCTGTCTGTCATGTGATGCTATACCAGAGTCAAATTGGAATTTAGTATCTTATTGCCACAGAGTCTGTTTTGTCAGTCTTATGATCTCTTTTTTAATGTAATGCTAGTCAGTTAATCCCAAATTCTGAAAGGGAGGGAGTGTAATAAAATATGTCTGACCTTTTTTTCTTTTACAGCCTATAATTTAGTTTTTCAGGTTTTTCTTGATCCAGAGGTTGGGGTGGAGACTTAGAATTTTATATTTGTTTTACAGTATGATGGACATCTATAGATTATTTCATCCAACAAGAGTAGCATACACATTTTTCTCAGGATCATATGAAATATTCACCAGGAAAGACCATGTCTGGGCTGTAAAAATACACTTTAATTTAAAAGAATAGAAATAATATAATATCAACTCTCAGACCCAATGGAATTAAACTAGAAATCAATAAATGCAAGATAACTGAAATATTCCCAAATACATGAAGATTAAATAACATACTTCTTAATAAAACATGGGTCAAAGAAATAATCTGAATGGAAATCTAAAAATATTCAGAATTACATGAAAATGAAAACACAACAAAATTTGTGGAATCCAATGAAAGCAATGTTTGGGGGAAATTTATGCTATTGAATACATATACTAGAAAAGAAAAATGATCAAAAGTTAATCAGCTGAATTATTAACTTAAGAAACTAGAAAAAAGAGAAATTTCAACTTCTACAGAAGAAAAGAAATAAAAATTATAGCAGAAATCAATAAAAAGGAAAATAATAAATCAATAGAGAAACTCAACAAAACCAAAAGCTGAATCTGAAAAAAATTGATAAAACTGATAAACATTTAGCCAGGCTAAGGAACAAAATCTCATGATCATTAAAAAGAGAACAAAGGGATTCTATGAACAACCATATTTGCACAAATTTGATAACTAGATTAAATATGTTCAAAGACACTGTCTTTCAAAACTTACCTCTAAAAAATAGATAATTCAAATAGGCCTGTAGTTATTCTAAAAAATTGAATCAATAATTAATAACATTTCAAAATAAACAGCAGAAGGTCCAGATGTGTTCACTGCTAAATTCAACCAAACATTTAAGAAATGAATTGTTCCAATTCTCTACAATCTCTTTCAGAAGATAGAAATAGAAAAATATTTTCTAACTCATTTTATGAGGACAATATTATGCTCATACTAAAACTGGACAAAGATGTTACTTAATAAAGGGAACTACAGACTAATACTTCTCATGGGAGTAAATGTAAAAATCCTCAACTAAATATTAGCAAACTGAGTTTAACAATGTATAAAAAATAATTATACACCATGAACAACTGAAGTTTATTCTAGGTATATGAAGCTATTTTAATATTTGAAAATCAATTAATATAATCTACCATATTAATAGACTACAAAAGAGAAATTGCATGATATCAATAAAGGCAGAAAAAGCACCGGATGAATCCAACACACATTCATGATGGAAACTCTCAATGAACTAACTAATGGGCAACTTCTTCAACTTGATAAAGAATATCTGCGAAGAAACCTATAGCTACCACCATACTTAACAGAAACAAACCAGAAGATTTCCCACTGAGATCAAGAACAATGCAAGGAAGGGTGTTTCCTCTTACTACTTCTTTTCACTATTGTACTGAAAATTTTAACAAATGCAGTAAAACAAGAAAATAAAATAAAATGATACAGATTGGGAAGAAATAAAACTTGTTTTTTGCAGATGACATGATGGCCTATGCAGAAAATCCAAGAGAATTAACAACAACAACAAAAAACCTGGAAATTAATAAGCAATTATGTAAATATTGCAGGATATAAGATTAATGTAAAAAGTTTATCACTTTGGTATAAACCAGTAATGAACAGGTAGAATATGAAATTTGGCAGGATGAAGACGATAGCCAAGTAGCTATAGTGTGCTTCTCCTATAAAAATGAACCAATGTGGCAGAGAGGAGGAAAAAATAGTTAAAATTATTCTTTAAGCCAGGCTCGGTGGCTCAGCCTGTAATCCCGCGCCTTTGGGAGGCTGAGGGGAGTGGATTGCCTGAGCCCGCGGGTTCAAGACCCGCCTGGGCAACTTGGCGAGACCTCATCTCTACAATAAATCAAAAATTTAGCCGGTCGTGGTAGCGTGCGCCTGTAATTCCAGCTACTCGGAAGGCTGAGGCGGAAGGATCGCGGAGCCCAGCAGGCGAGGCTGCGGTGGCCGGGAGCGGCCACTGCACTCTAGTCTGGGTGACAGAGTGAGACTCCAACTCAAAAAAAAAAAAAATTATTCTTTTAAAAAAAAAACTGGGATGAGGAACACTGCCTGATGGAAAGGGTGTGAACAAGGGTCTTTGCATAGATCTGCCAATAGATGGCAGAAGGGGAGCTTGATCACCTCCTGGAATCCACTAGTAGTCTCCAGTCTTAAGGAAAGGACTGAAAGGCAGTGGAAGGAAATACTGTCTCAAGATGAACCATTGACTCCTAGGATTATGGTGGAGGGTTGGAGAATGTGTTGTGTGATTGCGTGTGAATGAGAGGATAGCAGAAGGGTTCTGACCTGACCAAAGGGCCAAGGCAAGTATTGAGTCCCAATCTAAGCTGGTGACGATCTCATACAGCTGAAGGCAACCCCAACCCTGTCATGGGATTGGTCCTGGTTGGGGGTTTGAACCAACCCATCAATTGCTAAGAGGTGTCCGAAATATCTCTGCAAGGAGTACAACTGGAGGAGGACAAAGCAACTGTCCCCACACCCCTCATTCCCTTACTTGTGTGTGTCTGCCCTCTATTAGGGGGAGGAAATGGGTGGAAACCAAAGTAAGAATACCCCCCTAGATTGTATGCTTAAGAACTTTGACAAATGTTTCTGTGAAGATTGTTATGGTGTCAATTGTCTTGGAGAAAGCTCTGTACATTCTATGAAATAGACTGGCCCTCTTTCGGGATTGAGTGACTGTCAGAGGGATCCTTGGCTAGAAAAGCCATTAGGAGAGTATATAGAATTATATATCACCCAGACCAATTCCCTTACATCGACTGTTGGCAGGATGTGGTCTTTGCATGGCCCTCTTGGTTAAAAGTTTGCTGGGAAGACAATTGCAAAATAATGGTAGCCCTCAAAACAGCCTAGTCCAAAAGCGGCTAAAGAAACACGTCCTGGCTGGAGTACTAAATGCTCAGGCATATGCCCAAAAATCAGTCCCCAGAGGAGGACTAACCCTAACCCTAACCCTAGGAAATTTTACTCTAAAACAACAAATGCAAACCTTAGGTTCAACCTTAAATATCCATTATCAAGTCAGAGAATGGCTACCAGTCAATTTAACTACCAACGCCCATCTTTTAAACCAGGTGATATGGTGAAAGAACGGAATGTACAGCCTCTAAAACCCCTCTGGAGATGCCCATTTACAGTTCTTTGTCTACTCCAACTACAGTCAAAGTAATCAAAATAGTTCCCTGGATCCATTACAGCAGAGTTAAGTCTGCTTCCCAGGACTGGGAGTGCACCACAAATCCATTGACTCCCCTTAAACTGACCCTCCAGAAAGTCACCAAGGCCGACAGAAAACCCGAAATGGATTCCCCAAACCCTGCTCTAGTCACTCTGGGACTGGCTAGTCTATGCATAGCTGAAGTTTGAGGATCCACTGGCCTTGTTTCAGCCACATACCGGATGCTGGCTGATCTACATATGGCAGAAGCTTGAGGACTCAATGGGCCTTACTGATAAGCCATTGTTTCATTTTGTCAGCCTTTGTATTTGCCAATTGCTAACTGTTTGTCATTTTATTTGCTATAGGACTGACTTTATTTGCTATAGAATTGACAGAGTTGACCCTTACCAATTGGACATGTTGGGGGAAAATCTCACTGGCATTTCTGTTCTTTCTTATATTAGAAAACTTGCCCATGTCCCAGTACTAAAATGGCATGACATAAAAATTGAAAATTGGCAATTGGTTTGAAAACATCTTCTTGGGTCTGAGAGGACTTAAGTACATTATTGGACCTGTAATACTCTTGTTGGGATCCTGTCTTATCCTCCCTTGTATAGCCCAAATAATTATTAACTCCATCTCTAAGTTTGTGGAAACAGCTGTTGAACGAAAACCCGTGGCCCACATAATGTTAATGCACCAAACTAAAGATGATGTTCTTAACCCATGAAGGGCTGAGTATCAAAAAGGGGAATGTGGCTGAGAGGGGCTAAAAACAGTTAAAAGTATTCCTTTTGAAAAATCAACCTGCTAGCTCCAAACCTGCTAGACATGGGATGTGATAAATCCAAATAGCCATAGGTCACTTTCCTGAAAATGCAAGATAGTAATCGATCCACAATCTGACCTCCTGCATCCTCTCTTTGTGAAGTTATTGGTTTACCAACCCCTGCTAGTCATGTATACCCTGAAGATAATTTATCCCTTGAAAATCTGGTTTTGCTAAATACAACCTTGCAAATTCCAAAGAAAAACGTATAACCATACAACCCATACCCTCTCCCTTACCTAAACTAACAAATGAAACCCCTCTCCTCTCCTCTTTCTCTGGGTTGCTCAGCCTTGGAGCATTAGCCCACTGAGTCATACCAGTGCTAATAAACCACTACTTCCTGAGATAGCCTCAGTGTCATGGTTTCTCTGTTTTCCCGTAACACCAGAACAGAGAGTTTTTCAGGATTCAGAGAGGAAGAAGAGCAGCAGGAGACCCCATAACTCATCAGACAAGCAACAAGATTCACAGAGTTTAAAGAAGAGAAAAAGTTATCAACCTGGGTTGGAACAAGCCAGACTCACCTAAATCACTACACAAACTATGAGTAGCCTCCAGAAGCAGTGGGGGAGACAAGAGAAGGGAATTCAGGAGATCTGTGCTGCTGATGCTATGGACTTGTATCTGGTCAGTTATTGGCTCAATGAGTCAGCAAACAGAGCCTCAAAGAGTGTTGGCTCTGCTGGACTGGCAAGCCAAGCGCCGAGAGTGTCTCAGCTCTGTTCTGGAGTCTTGCTGTCTTCTACCAGCTGTGCCCTGCTCCATCAGCTGGCAAGCCAGCCTCCAGAGTGTGTGGCTCTTTAGCTCCAGTGATCTTCAGCAGCTCTTAGAGTGCAAGTTCTTGTCTCATGCCCAGGAGAAATGGGGACATGGATGACCAAAAAAGTGAGAAAGTAGCACTTATTGAGAAGACAGAAAAACGGCCACAGCAGGAGGGGACCTGAGGGGAGTTACTAATCTGGGACCAAAACCCCCGTGCTTATATAGACCTAAGATCAAGCTGATTGGCTAGCATTAGCTGTGAGCCGATTGGTTGGTATTAGCTGTGCTGATTGGTCAGTACTAAGAACCAATCTGCTGGAGGTAGAGACCTAATAGTGAACTGATTGGTAGGCACTTAGAGAGCTGATTGGTTTGTTTTCCAGTCCTGGTAGTGGGTGTTTTTGGCTTTAGGCTGAGGGACTTGCGGGGAGTTTGTTTACGGACCTGAGCGTTTCAGTCTGAGAGGCCTGCGGAAGTTTTCTACTTTGTTACCAGGGATCTGCTCTGTCTAGTTGTTTTCTAATTACCTCCTCTCTCATTCCCTTCTCTGGAGTAGTAACCCTAACTGCTGTTAGAGAGTAAGGATGATAACCTGTCTGGCTACTTCCTGCTGGGTATTGTATGTGGACGACAGCTAGGGATTCTCTGGAGGGCGACCTAAGGGTCCTTGATAATAGGAAGCTTCTAAACCAGGTTCCATCTTCATCGCCATCTGGAGTTTGATGGTCTCTAGGCAAGAAGAAACAAATTTTATAATGAGGTTAACTAGTCATGGACCAAACACTAGCAATACAACAAAAGGAGCTATTAAGGGAAAAGCCCAGGTCCATATATTAGAAATCCCTAGAGAGGATAGAAAGGATTGCAACCAACTAGGCCCTGAATCACTCTGTTCTCATAAAGCGTCAATGATTTTCATATTTTTTTTTATAATCTATAAGTTTTCTTCAACCTGGGTGGAAGTGTTAATTCAGAAACAAGTTTAATTTAATAATGTGCATGTTCCTCCATGTTCTGCCATAAACATATCCAACACTTAAATGTTTTGTAGGAACACAGTAGCTAGCGAGGCAACAGATGTTTGTTTATCCTCAGTAGCAGCTACTGTGGCTTTTCAACCTTGCTGTACCATGAGAGTGAGATTTAATATAGATTTTTCTAACAGGGGTTTCCTGACAAACCAAAAGAAATCTCTGGCAAGGAAATGTTCTAGTCCAGGTCTTTGCAGGATTGGTTGGTCCAGGATACATCCTCCTAGATTAGACATATTAAAGCTAGGCATGTTAGTGCTAAACAGAGACCAGAAATCTCTGCAACTGTGTTGTCACAGTAGGAATTGTTCCAGAAAAGATTCTAAATTCAGAATATGCCCAGAAGAAGCCATTTGAGTTTGATTGAGGATCATCGCCTTAGGAATAGCAGCCGCTATTGTACAAGCACCGTTCCATCTGAAAGGTGGAACCAAGTACAATCCTTGACCACATAAAAAGAAATACACAGTTCTGATTAAGGAAGGTGCCCCGATGGTTCCAAATGGGAAAAATAAATAGCCCAGTGACTTCATTAGAGTCGTGGGAAATGTCTCTTCAGATAATCCTAGCTGTACCCATTTGGCACTCTCTCAAGAGCCTGTTCCATTGTTTTTACAGGCTCTGCAGGCATGATGGACCAGATTGTGCTCTGGAAAAGTTTAGAGAGGATAGTTCCAAGGTTTCATAATATGAAGACTTACCTATACCTTGGGTTATAATGATTCCAGTGTGCTGACACATTAGAACAAGGTAGCCAAACGGGCTGGTGATACGATAACAGGTGTCAGTGCAATTCACCAGATCCTGACAATTTGATGTGTTCATGGTTGTATGCTCTGACCAATATATCCAATGTTTTTCGATTATGGCTTTGTGCTGTCCGGTTTCGGTAGAGACTCCATTAGAGACTATAGCCCATGGTCCCCATACCCCTAGTGATTTTGTATTTTGGTGAAACACAGTTATATTACAATACTTGGGGGAAAGCCATCCCACCCAGGATAATCCTAAGTGCAATTGAAAACAGAGAGAATAATTTCCTCACATTTCTGCCACTTCTTCAAACTTAATTGAGGCATTTTTGCCTCAGTGAGCTTTCTGATTGGATTTCACTGCTTCCTGTAAGGGCAGTGAATTCATACCAGGAACCACTGAGATTTCTAATCTGCTTGAGAGACAATGGTAGAACTATCAGGGGTTGACTTAGAGAAGATCCTTCTTGTAGGCATTTCCAACAGTTTGAATAATTACCCTGTTGAGCCAAGTACATAATGAAGAAAGAAAGGGGGCACTTATATGAAGCTAGGGCTAATGATGATAAAAACAGGTAGCAAAATAGATTAGGCATTTTGCTCCTTCTCAAGAGGGAAACTTCAGGGGAAGGAAATAATTCATCGGTGTTCAGGACTAAGGGGTTCTTGACAAAGACATTTAATGGTGCAAGTTAAGAAAACAACAAAGACAGCAAGTATAGGTAGAACTATAAGGAGGAAATCCATACACAGTTAATTAATGGCACTTATCTTTTACGATTCTTAGTCTGATTCTGAGTGCTCTTCCAGGTCAGCAACTTCTCCTGGACTACAGGCTTTCACTCTAGTATGATGGATCCAGGAGTCTATTCTGGTGGCCTTTACTGCTGAAGGAGTGGAGAGAAGAAGAGTGCAGGGTCCCTCCCAATCTGGGCTCAGAGAAGGGGAAAAAGAGGGAAGAGCCTTCATCAGTAGCACATCTCCTGAGTTCCATATACATTCTACAGTATACCAATTTCGCTATGCATGTACCCTCTGTGTTTTTGTCCTATACTTTCCTTCCTTTAAATTGCCATCCTCTTTATTACAGGACAAAAATTTACTACACGAGATTCCTTCCTATACAAAACCACTCTGTTATTTGTGTCCCTCCTGACCAAAAACACATTGCCACACCAACAACTTTTCTTTACACCATTGCTGTGATTTTCTGGCTTCTCCCTGTCACCTTTCTATATAGTTTTCTACATTTACATTTTGAATTCACCTCTAGCAACTTTAATTATGACAAGTCTATATCCCAACATGGATGACCAGGACCAAATGGCTGCCACCTGTGTTAATTACTTTGGGTTCCAACACCCTAATATTCACCTAGGGGTTGTTGGGTCAGACCCCAGGTCTGGGTTAGAACTTCCAGGACCATTCTTTTTTTTTCAGACACATAAAAGTTAAATGTCTTCCCTATGGGTAGGCTAAGAGTTGGTGCTGCAGTTAAGGCTTATTTTATTTTTTATTTTTTAATTTTTTGAGTTCGAGTCTCACTCTGTCGCCCAGAATGGAGTGCAGAGGCATGCTCTTGGCCACCGCAGCCTTGACCTGCTGGGCTCCAGCGATCCTTTCGCCTCAGCCTTCAAAGTAGCCAGAACTACAGATGCGTGCTACTACACCCAGCTAATTTTTGATTTATTGTAGAGATGAGGTCTCTCTAGGTTGCCCAGGTGGCTCTTGAACCCGTGGGCTCAGGCAATCCACTTGCCTTGGCCTCCCAAAGTGCTGGGATTACAGGCTGCGGCACCAATCCTGGCTCAAGGCTCATTTTAAATGGTCAAAGGTCTTCTCAGTCTCTGGTGACCAAATTAGAAAGTGAATATTAGCTGACTGAGTCTCCTTCACCAGTTGAGGAGTGTACTACTCTACTGTATCCAGGAATCCATAGCCCACAAAATTCTGTAATGCCCAAGAATCCCCTCAGTTGCTTGAGAAATTTTTGGAGGGTAAAGGAGGCAATATGTTTAACTCTTTCTTTGCCAAGTACTCTGGTCCCTTCTCATAAGACTGGGCCTAGTTATTTCACAAAGGCTTGACAGAGTTGAGACTTAGATTTTAAGACTTTATATTTTCTGTCAGTCAGAAAATTAAGAAGAGCCTTACAACCTTCCTGAAAGATCCCTTCAATTGGGGCGCACAGAAGGATATCATTGACATATTGTAATACCTTTACCTGAGGGAAAGAGAACTCAGAAAGGTCTCATGACAATGCTTGCCCATATAGATGGGGACTATCTCAAAGTCCCTGGGGCAGTATCGTCCATGTTAATTGGGAGGTTTGGTTGGAAGGATCTTCAAAGGCAAATATGTATTGGGAATCATGATATATTAGGATGCAAAAGAAAGCATTCTTTAGGTCCAGGACTGTAAATCATTTGGTTCCCTCAGGTATTTGGGTTAATAGAGTAGGATTGGAAAACACAGGATGAATTGGAACCACAGACTCATTAACAAGGCAGAGGTCCTGATTAGTCTCCATTCCCCATTGGGTTTTTGTACTCCCAATATCATGGTGTTACCAGGGTTGTTGCAGAGTTTAAGGATGCCCTGCTTCTTCAGATTATTAATAATAACTTCCAATCCCTTCTTAACTTCAGATTTTGGGGTATACTGCTTTTGGTTGGGAAGGAGGTGTGGTCCTTAAGATGAATATCAATGGGGCTGGTGGTTGTAGCCCAGCCAATTTCTCCCTGAATTGCCCACACTCCTGGATTGATATTGATTTCCACAGGGGAAGGCAGAGAAGCTGTCCAGGGACCAGAAGAACAATAGCTCCCATATGAACCAAAATATCCCTTCCTAACAGATGATTTGGACTCTCGGGCACTATTAGGAAGGCATGAGTAAACAAGAGGTCTCCCCAGCTACAACTTATAAGGGGTTGAAAAAGGTGTCAGATTAAAGGTTGTCCTGAGAGGCCCTGTACAGTTGTACTAAGGGAGGAGAGGAGACCTGGATTGAAGAGGAGAACAGACAGAGAAGTGTCCGTGTCCAGGAGGAAGTTTGTCTTCTTCCCTTTGACCTCCAAAATAACTCAGGGCTACAGGATAGTAATGATGGTCTGAGTCATTTGAGCCATTTGAGGGAGGTGAATCCCAGTACTTTTCAGTTCGACTGGACCATTTTGTAAAGGTTGGTTCTGGACCCAATGACCTGGGCCTCCAGGGACAGTCTACCTTCTAATAGTCTCCCTCACAGATTGGACAGGGTCTCAGTGACTTTGACTTTCCCCTGCTGGCAGGGCAGTCCCTCCTATAGTGCCTTGGCTTGCTGCATCTGGAGCAGGTTACAGGTGTACCTCAGGGATTCTGGAGTGTATACACCTGTTAGGCAGCTACTAGAGCTCTTTCCTTTGTCTTGTATCTCCTCTCTTTTTCCTGAGCCTCTTCTGGTAACAAACTAACAAACGTCCTGCAGGCCCTTTGGAATCACACTCCCTACAAGACCCTCAGATTAAAGTCAAAAACACTCACTGCTGGGATTGGAAAACAAACCAATCAGCTCACTGCTAAGTGTCCACCAATCTGCTTACTACCAGGCCTTTACTTCCAGCTGATTGCTCTTAGTACTGACCAATCAACACAGCTAGTGCCAACCAATCAACTCAAAACTAAAGCTAGCCAATCAGCTTGCTCTTAGATCTCTATAAGCATCAGGTTTTGGCACCAGATCAGTAACCCCTTCAAGTCCCTTTCTGCCATGGGAGCTTTTCTGTCTTCTCAATAAATTCTGCTTTCTCACCTTCTAGCTGTCTGTGTCTCTCATTCCTCCTGGGTATGAGACAGGAACCTGGACTCTGAGAGCTGCTGAAAATCATTGAAGCTGAAGAGCTGTGCACCCTAAAGGCTTACTTGCCAGCCAATGAAGCTGACAGAGCTGGTAGAAGAGAACTAAATTCCAGAACAGAGCTGAGACACTCTCGGGACTTGGCATGCCAGCCTAGCAGAGCTAATACTCTCGAGGCTTGCTTTGCCAGTCCAACACTCTTTGAGGTTCAGTTTGCTGACCTATTGAGACAATAGCTGACCAGATAAAAATCCATATATTTGAAGGTTCATCCAGGATTCATCAGAAGAGTAAGTTAAAGTAAACTTATCTCTGTACTGTCATTTCCTCAAGTTTTTTTTTTTTTACTCTCTTTAAAAACAAATAACCAAGACTCTGCCAGCTAGTGAAAAGTGAATAACACAGTTGCTGGTCTACAATGAACAGAGGATAGGCCTGCTAGAGAGGACTTGGTTAATCCCCCATTGCCCTCAGGTGTTGGGAATGTTGGCCCTGTTCCAATCCAGTTTCCCTTCATGGAGGTCTAGCCATCATGTGGAATTGGAAGAAGTTTGAGGGCATCTGGTCAAGACTATACCTTGGTGTAACCCAAAGGCTCCCAGGCTTATCCCAATTCCTGACAGCCTGATAGGGTATTGGCAGAAGGCTTCCAATCTTGGCTATTACACTTTTTTCAGCCTTTCCTATCATATTTTCTTCTCTTTGGGATTGCTGTGGTTACTGCATCTACTTGGTGCTTGATAGTGTAGGTGTTTTAGTAGCTTAAGGAGTTGGTGTTACTAGGCAGTACTGGTAGTTGACTTAATCCTTTTTGAAAAATCAGCACACACAAGGTGTGTTCATTATTCCAAATGCAAAGGGTAGGAGGAAAACCTATCTGAGTGAATAATTGAAGAAAACTCTTCTGGCCTTGTCAGAGATTTAAATATCAAGATACAAGAAGCCTAAAGAACACCTGGAAGATTCATTGCAAAAAGGTCATCCCCAAGGCATATAGTCACGAGGTTACACAAAGTTAATGTGAAGAAAAGAATTCTAAGAACAGTGAATCAAAAGCATCAAATAATGTATAAAGGTAAACTATCAGACTAACAGCAAACTTTTCAGCAGAAACCCTGTGAACCAGAAGGGATTGGGGTCCTATCTTCAATCCACTGAAACAAAATAGCAGTCAGGCAAGAATTTTTTTTTTTTTGACTTGGAGTCTCACTCTGTCGCTCACTCAGACTGGAGTGCAGTGGCCACTCCCGGTCACCGCAGCCTCAACCTGCTGGGCTCCGGCAATCCTTCCGCCTCAGCCTTCCAAGTAGCTGGAACTACAGGCATGCGTTACCATGCCCGGCTCATTTTTTGATTTATTGTAGAGATGAGGTCTCGCCAAGTTGCTCAGGCGGGTCTTGAACCCGCGGGCTCAGGCAATCCTCTCACCTCAGCCTCCCAAAGGTGCGGGATTACAGGCTGAGCCACGAGCCTGGCTAGGCAAGAATTTTATATCCTGCAAAAACTAAGTTTTATAAATGAAAGAGAAATAAAATCTTTCACAGACTAGCAAATTCTGAGGGAACTTGTCACAACTAGATTGGCTGTACAAGAAATATTCAAATGAGTTCTAAATATTGAGATAAAAGTTTGCAATATGCCAATGGAAAAACACTGTAAATCATAAAGTTTATGGAGTTTACAGAGAACAACACAATAGAAGAAAAAAGCAACCTAACAATCAATATAATGAATGGAATGGTACCGTACATGTCATTATTAACCTTGAATGTAAATGGCTTCAATGCCCCTCTT
The DNA here is from genome assembly GCF_000164805.1 of Carlito syrichta. Taxonomy (NCBI): domain Eukaryota; kingdom Metazoa; phylum Chordata; class Mammalia; order Primates; family Tarsiidae; genus Carlito; species Carlito syrichta. The sequence continues at coordinate 353,574 of NW_007064575.1, read as the reverse complement.
AAAATACATAGATTGGCAGAATGGATTAAAAAACACAATCTAAATATCTGCTGCCATAAAGATACTCACTTAACACACATAGACTCCTATAGACTCAAAGAAAAGGTGGAAAAATGCAGTGCACAGGGAATTACAAAAATGAAGCTGAAGTAGCCATTCACATATCAAATAAAAAACTTTAAATTAACAACAGTAAAAGGCAAAGGAGGTTATTATATAATGATAAAGGAATCAATCCAACAAGAAGATATAACAATTTTAAATATTTGCACCTAGCACTAGAGCTCCTAGCTTTATAAAATAAATTCTAGGACAACCCTCTTGGGTCCCTTCCCACTGTGGGAGCTTTTCTGTCCTCTCAATAAATCCTGCTTTCTCACAAACAACAACAACAAAACAAAATTCTACTAGTCCTGCGAAAATACATAGACAGCAAAACAATAATAGTGGGAGTCTTCAACTCTCCGTTGACAGCAACAGACAGATTATCAAGGCAGAAAGTCAACAAAGAATCATTAGAGTTAAACTGGACCCTAGTGCAAATGGAACTAACAGACATCTACAGAACATTTTATCCCCATACTACAGAATATACATTTTTTTCATCATTACATGGAAAATTCTCTAAGATAGATCATATTATAGGACACAAATCAAGTCTCAATAAATCAAAAAATTAAAATCATATCAAATATTTCCTCAGGCCAAAGCTGAATAAAACTAGAAATTAATGACAAGAAAAATTCTCAAAAACAAACAAATACATGGAAATTATACAATCTGTTTCAAAATGATATTTGGGTCAACAATGAAATCAAGTTGGAATTTAAAAATTTATCGAGTAGCTCACACATTTAATCCCAATACTTTGGGAAGCCAAGGCAGGAGGATTCCTTGAGCTAGGAGCTTGAGACCAAGTTGGGAAACATAGCAAAACCTTAACTCTACCAAAAGTCAAAAAATTAGCCAAGTATGGTGGTACACACCTGTAGCCTCAGCTACTCAGGAGGCAGAGATGGAATGATCACCTGAGCCAGGAGGTTGATGCTGCAGTGAGCTATGATTGTGCCACTGTATTTCAGACTGAGTGATGAAGTGAGGTCTCAACTCAAAAATAAATTTTAAAAAATTCCTTGAAATGAATGACAACAGTGACTCAAGTTATCAAAACCTCTGGGACATATCCTAAGCTGTACTCAGAGGAAAATTTATAGTGCTTAAGGCAAACATGAAAAAGACTGAAAGATTACACATTGCCAACCTAACATCGTACCTCAAGGAGCTAGAAAAACATGAACAAACCAAACCTAAAGCTAACAAAAGAAAAAAAATTAATAGCAAAGATCAGAACAGAACTAAATGAAGTTGAAACAAACAAACAAAAACATACAAAGGATCAGTGAAACAAAAGTTGTTTCTTTGAAAAGGTACACAAAATCAGTAGATCACTAGCCTAGATTAATTAAGAATTAAAGGGAGACAATTTAAACTAGTTCAGTCAGAAATGAAAATGGAGACATTATGACTGATACAACAGAAATATAAAAGATCATTTGAAATTATTATGAACACCTTTATGCAACCAATCTAAACAATCTAGAGGAAAAGAACGAATTCTTAGAGACATACAGCCACTCAACCTTGTATTAGGAAGAAATATAAACTGTGAATAGACCAGTAACATGTAGCAAGATTGAATCAGTAATTAAATGTCTCCAAACAAACAAAAGTCCAGAACAGGATAGACTCATAACTTTCAAAGAACTGGTACCAATCCTACTGAAGTTATTCCAAAAAATTGAAAAGGAGGGAATTATTTCTAACTTGTTCTACAAAGCCAGGAAAATACACAACAGCAAAAACTACAGACCCATATTCCTAATGAACACAAATGCAAAAATTCCCAATGAAATACTAGCAAACCAAATTCAACAACAACAACAACAAAAATCCACTGTGATCAAGTGAATTTTATCCCAGGGATACAAGGATGGTTTTACATACTCAAGTCAATACACATGACCTACCACAAACACAGAATTAAAAACAAAAATCGTACCATCATTTCAATAGATTCAGAAAAAGCATTTGATAAAATTCACCATTCCTTCATGATAAAAACCCGCAGCAAAATAGGCATAAAAAGAACATTATGGGGAAAAGGAAAATGGTGGTGGAGCCAGTTGGACTGTGCAAGTCCCTGTGGGAGTGAATGAGTGTTTGGACAAATTTGCAGTCTGTGTGTAGGGCGTATGTAAGTGGCAAACTGTGTGGGGACTTGGGAGCAAGTGGTCAAAACACTTCTGGTGAAGCAGCTGGTGCCACTGCTGCTCTGCTCGAACCCTAGCATGTCCCAGGATGCAGAAGATGAGCACCATTTTCTAAACTCAACAAAGCCCTTCCTGGGAAGAAGTTGTGGGAGCAACTGCTGGAGCCAGGATCTGACTCCCACCACAACTCCAGGCCAGACACTGGCAGTGAGGACCACAGAGGGAGCCCAGCAAGGGCCGCAGAGGGAGCACAGCCAGGGCTGCAGAGGGAGTGCAGTGAGGGAACCAGAGGCAGAGTCCCACAGAAGTGACAGGGAGCTGCCACCACACTGCACCTGGACTTACTGCCACCACCTCCAGTACCAGGCTAGGCTGAAAGGCCCCACCACCAGGACTTCAAATCCAGAGACTATGGAACTTGGTGGGGAAGGAGGTGTCTTTCCTCACCCCATGTGTGGCAGGAACTGAGAAGCCAGTCTAAAGCCTGGGCAGAGTAGTGTTCTTGGGTGGCCTCTGTGAAACAGTAGTCCTCTGTCTTAAGACCAGGGGGTGATCTCTGCATTGTTTAGAAGTTGCTCTCCATGAACCCAGAGAGGATCTCCCTCAGTGCATAAGTCCTGCTGGGTAATGGTGGATGAGGAGCCACAGATGATTTACCTACCTACCCTGAGCCAGCTGCTGGGCAATAGACACAGAGCAGATTTGACCAAGAAGGAGGCTAGTGAGTGCCTAGATGACTTCCTCCCTACCTCAGCAATGAGTGAAAGAGATCAGGAGATCAGGGTAGAGGCTGAAGACCCATTCCCTTGCTGCAAACTGGATACAGGGGGAGTTTTGACCATGCTGGGAGAGGACGAAAGGGGGAGAGTCCAGAGATGCTGAGTCAAGTCACTCCCCCACCTTCCTGGGGGCATGCACTGCCTATCCATTGCAGGCAGTAGGAGTGAATATTCTACCAACTTAAGTTTCAACAATGAAGAGAGAAAATGAGGAACAGACCTGCAGTTGCAGAACCCACAAGAAGAAGCTTTCTCCTCCAAGGAGATATACTAAAGCTGAGAAATCTCTACCAGTGATTTTTTGTGTTTTGGCTTTTTCTCTTTTTTTAATGTTTGCTTGTCTCATTTGTTTGTTTGTAGGTTGGTTCTGTCTTTTCTTTCTTCTTTCTTTTTCTCTCTCTTTGTTTTTTTTCCCCTCTTTCTTCTTTCTTCCCTTTTTTCTCTTCTTCTTTCCTATCTTTTTTCTCTTATACTCTATCTTGGACTCAAGGGTGGCACAAGCATACCCATTGTTAATGTTATTTTGTATAGAGACAGAGAGCAAGTTCCAGGTGGCTCACTCACCAGATAAAAAGCACTGTGACCTGTCAGTAAGTTCTAAATCCTTGTGGCACCTCCTCAACCCCTTAGAAAGTGCTCAGAATTGTAAAGATATAGCACAATGCCCCACTACCATCCCTATTTCATAATTGAACAAACTCAGAGGCCTGGCTTAGGGAGGAACAGAAGGTAGATCAAATATCAGAAGTGATTGCTTCTCCATTCCCCACTGAGCAATGGAATTAAAAGGAAAGATAAGAGAACTGCTACAAATGAAGAAAAACCTACCAAAAATCACTGGTAACCCCTAGAGTCCCTCCAAAAAGAAAGTGCCTGAAAGAACAGCTACTGGGGCACAAACAATAGTTATCTCTGAGAACAACTGTACCCAGAAGGTACTTACAGAGATCAGAAAATTGATGGATAGAATAAATAAAAATCAAGAAATGCAAGGACTAAAAGAAATTGCAATGGAGTTAGACTCAAGAAAGCATATTTAGAAATAATGGAAATAAAGAATTCCATCCAATAAATAAACAACTAACTGACAAGCATAGGAAGCAGAACTGACCAAGCAGAAGAAAGAATCTCAGAACTGGGTGATCAAAATATGGGGTTAACCCAATCTATTAAAAATATAGATAAAAAACTTAAGAAAGAGGAAACTCTCCAAGAGATGTGCAACTTTATCAAGAAGATAAACCCATGTGTAATTGGTATACCTGAAATAGAAAGTAAAGAAAAAAAAACCTTGGAACAAACATTTCATGAGGTCATTCAAGAAAACTTTCCTCATCTGGTCAAAGAGAAGACTACACAAGCACATAAGATTCAGAGAACCCCTGCAAGACATTTTATGAGAAGACCAACCACTGGACACATATAGTAATTTCCCTACATAAAGTTGGTATAAAAGAAGAAATCCTTAAGGCAACATGGGAAAAAGATCAGACTACTTACCGGGGGATACCAGACAGAATCACCTCAGATTTATCTGCATAAACACTACAGACCAAAAGGGATTAGATCCCAATTTTTAATGTTCTCAAAGATAAACAGTTTCAACCAAGAATTTCCTACCTAGCCAAGTTAAGCTTCAACGGCAATGGGGAATTAAAATTCTTTCCAGGCATCCAGGCTCTGAGAGAATATGCTGCCTCCAGACGAGCTCTACAGGAGGTGCTTTAAAAAGTGCTGTACAGGATGTGGAGAAAAGGAAATGTTTCCACTCTGTCGGTGGGGAGTGTACACTATAATATAACCTCTGTGGAAAACAGTGTGGCAATTTCTAAAAGATCAAAAATTGACCTTCCATACAACCCAGCAATCCCCCTTCTGGGAATATACCCAGGTGAACTCAAATCATTCTACAGAAAAGATACCTGTGCACACATGTTTATTACAGCACTATTTACAATAGCAAAAACATGGAACCAACCATGCTGACAATCAATAGTGGACTGGATAAAAAAATATGTGGTACATATGATAGAATATTATGCAGCCATGAAGAAGGACAAAATTATGGACTTTATAACAACCAGTATAAATTTTGAGTCTATCATACTCAGTGATCTATTACAGAAACAAAGAACTAAGTATCACATATTCTCACTTATAAATGGACCCTAAACTTTTATCATAATACTACATGAAAGGAATTGGCAATAGTGGGTCACTGCAGGGGAGTTGGGGCACATAACATTAATAATGGTACCTGATCCCAAACTGAGCAAAGTGAGGTCCAATGGGAGACCCATACTTCACCTGCATGATAACCACTTATTTACCTAACCCTGAATTGTACCCCACATCTTTTTTTTTTTTTGAGTTGGAGACTCACTCTTGTTGCACAGGCTGGAGTGCATTGGCACGCTCATGGCCACCACAGCCACAACCTGCTGGGCTTAGGTGATCCTTCCACCTCAGCCTTCCAACTACCTGGAACTACAGATGTATGCTACCACGCCCAGCTAGTTTTTGTGATTTATTGTAGAGATGAATTCTCACCAAGTTGTCCAGGCTGGTCTCAAACCCCCACGCTCTACCTCACATCTTTAAACTAAAAAAAGAGCATTCCTCAAAATAATAAAAGTCATATACAACAAACCCACTGCCAGTGTCATCCTAATGGAGAAATTGAAATGCATTTCCCCTCAGAACTGGAAAAAGGTAAGAATATCCCCTTTTACTACTCCTATTCAACATAGGTCTGGAAGTCCTAGCCAGAGCAATCAAGCAAGAGAAAGAAATAAAATGTATCCAAATTGGAATAAAAGAACTCAAACTACTTCTTTATGCTGATGATATGGTCTTATACCTAGACAATTCTAAAGACTCCTTTAAAAGTCTCCTGCACCTGATGCATGAATTCAATAGTCTTGGGACACAAAATCAACACACACAAATCAGTAGCAGTGCTATATACCAATAGCAACCAAGCACAGAATAAAATTGAGAGCTAAAATCTATTTACAATAACAGACAAAAAAGCTAAAATACCTAGGAATATATTCAACCAAGGAGGTGAAAGATCTCTATAAGGAGAACTACAAAACACTGGTGAAAGAAAGTATAGAGGACACAAAGGAGAAACATCCCATGCTCATGGATTGGAAGAAACAACATTGTTAAAATGATCAATTACCCGAAGTAATCTACAGATTCAATGTAATTCCTATTAATCTACCAATTCATTTTTTGTATAATTAGAGAAAACAATCCTAAATTTCGTATGGAACCAAAAGGGATCCAGAATAGCCAAAGCAATCCGAAGCAGACACAAAACCAATGGAACAAAATAGAGAATTCAGAAATAAACCCACATACCTACAACCAACTGATCTTTGAGAAATCAGGGGAAAAAAAACCACTAAGGAAAGGACACCCTATTTAATAAATGGTGCTGGAAAAATTGCATAGCTACATGCATAAAAATATAATTTGATCCTTTTCTCTCACAATATACAAAAATTAACACAAGCTCGGTTAAACACTTAAATACCAAATCTGAAACAATAAAAATCCTAGAAGAAAACCTAGGAAGAATTGTTTTGAACATTGGCCTAGGCAAAAAATTTATGACTAAAACCCCAAAAGTGAATGCAACAAAAACAAAAAAATGAGATTTAGTTAAACCAAAAGACTTTTGCACAGCAAAATAAATAATCAATAGAGTAAATAGACAACCTACAGAATGGAAGAGATATTCACAAACTATACATCTGACAAAAGACAAATATCCAGAATCTACAAAGAACTCAAACAAAGCAGCAAGAAAAGAGCAAATGATGCCAATAAAAAGTGGGCAAATGACATGAACAGATATCTCTCAAAAGAAAACATCCAAATGACCAACAAACGTATGGAAAAATGTTCAACATCACTAATCATCAGGGAAATGCAAATTAAAACCACAATGAGATACTGCCCTATACCAGTCAGAATGGTGATTATTTAAAAAATTAGAAAACAATAGACGTTTGTTCAGATGAAATGAAAGGGGAATGCTTATACATTGCTGGTGGGAGTGCAAATTAGTCAAACCTCTATAGAAATCTATATGGAGATTTCTCAAAGAACTAAATGTAGATCTACCATTTGTGCCAGCAGTCCCATTACTAAATTTCTCCCCAAAGCGTCAAAGGTCATTATACAAAAAAGGTACCTGTACTAGTATGATTATTGCAGCACAATTCACAGGTGCAAAGGTGCAAAGATGTGGAATCAACCTAGATGCCCATTAATTGATCAGTGGATAACGAAAGTGTCACACACACACACACACACACACACACACACAGTCATAAAAAAGAATGAAGTAATGTCATTTGCAGCAATCTGTACGGAATTGAAAATCATCCTAAGTGAATTAATGCAGGAACAGCAAAACTAACACCACATGTTCTCAGTTACAAATGGGAGCTAAACTAAGAATCTGCAAAGGCATATAGAACAGTATAATGGACATTGGAGACTCAGAAGCTGGAGCGTGGGAGGCAGTAGAGGGATTAAAAAAATCACCTATTGGGTATGATGTGCACAGGTCGGGATGGTTCATATACTTAAAGTCACTTCTTTGCTGCCATACAATGCATCCATATAAACAAAAGCTATTTGTAGCCCCTAAAACCATTGAAACAAATATCAATAAATAATAAAAATAATATAACCTGTATTAGCACATTCTAAAAACAAAATAAATATATTTAACAAAATGTGTGAGAGCTATAGAAGCAAATCTGCAAAGTTTTCATGAAAGTAATCAAAGAGCTAAATAAATATTACACATTCATCAGTAGAAAGATTCAATATTGACAAGATGTCAAATGAAATCCCAGTCAAAATTGTTTCAAGTTATTTTGTGGATATGGGCAAAATGATTCTAAAGTTTATATGGAGAAGAAAAGGTTGCAGAATAGCCAATGTAATATTGAAGGAGAAAAACAAAATTCGAGGACTGACATTACTTGACTTGAAGATTTACTGCAAACTACACTAATCAAGACAGTGTAGCATTGGCAAAAAGAATAGACAAATAGATCAGTGAGCCCAGAAACAGACTCACATAAATATAGTGTCAACTTATCTTTGACAAAGAAGCGAAGGCAATATAATGGAGCAAAGATAGTCTTTTAAACAAATGGTGCTGAATCAAATGAGCATTTCTATGAAAACAAAAAACAAAAAAACTAGAGCTAGATCTTACAGCTTTCACCAAAAAAACCCCACAAAATGAATCATAAATCTAAATGTAAATGTAAAGCTATAAAACTCCTTGAAGATAACATAGAAGAAAACCCAGCTGACCTTGAATATGGCAGTGAATTTTTACATGCATCACCAAAGACACAATCAATGAAATAATGAATTGATAAGTTAATAAACTGAACTTTATTAAAATTAAAAGCTTCTGCTCTGTGATAGACAATACCAATAGATAGACGACAAACTATAGACTGGAAGAAAGTATTTGCAAAGACACATCTGATACAGGAATGTTATCCAAAATATACAAAGAATGCTTAAACTCAACAATGTGAAAACCAATAAACCAATTAAAACATAGGCAAAAAGATCTTAACAGACACTTCATCAAAGAATGTTTACAGAGGTTCAGTAAGCATATGAAAAGATGCTTCACATTTCATGTCATCAGGTAAACACACATTAAAATAAATATGAGACACCACCACACACCTACGGTCAAAATCTGCAATACAGGCAACACCAAATGCTGACAAAGATGTGAAGAAAAAGAAACTCTTACTCATTGCTGGTAAAAATACAAAATGGTACAGCAACTTTGGCAGTTTTGTACAAAACTAAACATACTCTTACCATATGATCAAGCAGTCAAGCTCCTTGATATCTACTTAAAGATGGTAGCAGCTTATGTTGATACAAAAACCTGCACACTGATGTTCACAGCAGTTTTATTTGTGACTGACAAAACTTGCAAACAACCAAGATGTCTTTCTCTAGTAGAATGGATAAATATGCTTTAGTACATCCAAACAATGGAATGTTATTCAGCACTGAAAAGGTATGAGCTATCAAACCATGAAAATACATGGGGGAAACTTAAATGCACATTATTAAGTGCAAGAAGCCAGTCTCAAAAGACTGCATACTACGTGATTTCAACTACAGGACACTCTGGAAAAGAGAAAAATATGGAATCAGTGAAAGATTAATGACTACGAGGAGCTAGCAGGAGGTGGGTGAGGAGAAATAAACAGGTGAAGCAAAGAGGATTTGGGGGGCAGTAAAATTATATTATACTATAATGGTGGATACATATTTATAGTATTTATTTATTTATCCAAACTCAAAGAATGTACAACACCAAGAGTAAATCTTAATGTAAACCCTGGTCTCTGGGTAATTATGATGTGTCGTTGCAGGTTTATGAGTGATAATAAATGAACCACTCTGGTGGGAGATGTTGATAATTGGAGGAGATTCTGCACATACAGGGGCAGGGATTATATGGGAATTCTTTGTACCTTCCTCTCGATTTTACTGTGGACCCAAAATACTCTGAAAATGAAAAGTTTTAAAAACATTTTGTTGCCTAAAATCATAATATATTGACTTTCTTGGATAGAGTCAGAAATCTACAGGAGTTCACATACATGCAAACTCTTAATATTATAGATAAGGTTAAAAAAATCTATAGGAACACACGGATAGGCACAATACTCTGTAAGTATGTATTTCTGTACTAACTGCAGGGCACAAATGAGTTATCCTCTCTTGTCAGTATGGAACAGTAATGTCCAACCTCTGCTTACTGTTGCCTTGCTTTCCCTTTTGCAGCTCCAAATCCAGACTATCAAAGCATCATTCTGAGGTTGTCTTACCCACACATTATGGAGTTCAGTGGCTACCTGTATTTATACTGAGAAGTGGTTCTCAAACTAGGTAGTATATTACAAACACTAGGTGGGCTTTTAGAACTCCCAAGGCCCAGGGTGACTTTACACCAATTAAATCACAATCTCCGGGGCAGCATCCAGCCATCAGTATTTTTGAAAGAATCCCAGATGATCCCGTAGGTAGTCAAGCTATAGAATCAGTGCATTGTCCGCTTCAAATTGGCCACAGAGCTCATCCAAGTGGCATCTTGCTACAGAAATTCACAAGCGTGGTCTTCTGTATTGTATTCTTATTTATCTTAAAAATGGCATTAGACCCTTCAACTTGACTCAGTCCTCTTATAAATACTTCTTAAATGCTAAAAATTTGTTATTTTTAATAATAATGAAGATATGCATCATGCTTTTAAAAATAAATGGTCTAATTCTATGGGCAAAGCTAACTAAGCCTTACTTCATGCATCAGGCAAAGGCCTTGTGACATAGTTGAACATGCACCAGATTGAGAGAAAATAGACATGAGTTCTAGTTCTGCATCTGCCATGAGCTTCCTGGACAGATCTCCTAGTTTCTTTGTCCTTAGTTTTCCCATCTACCAAGGAGTGTTTCCCAAGCTCCAATTTTCAAATACCTCTCACCTTCATCATTTTTGACAGAGCTAAATACCACCTGTAGCATTATTTACTTTAAAGTGTTCTTTATAGTGATCTATTCTGCTTAAGTTTACTTTGAACAAAATTTTAATTGCTTCCACAAATGGATAACCAGTATAACATCTTATAAAAATAGATGGTAACTGGGAAATAAACACACTTTTGGAGCAGTGCCAATAAATCATATTTAGGCGTTGTCTTACGAAGGTTTTATTGACCTGATTTAATAAGATCTGATTAATTTTTATACAAAATGTAAATTGCAAATGTTGGAGGAGTGTTAAGGACAACACTGCACAAAGAAATTTCCTCTACCTTATGAGAAAGATTAAAATAGAATTGCAAAGCTAATATATTTTTCACTATACAATTTAAATACGTTTAAAGTGGTGGTTCATGCTTCATGTTTTGGGAAACACTGCACCGGAGGATCATTAAGATTTTTTCCAACTCTAGTTTTCTCTTATCACTCTCTGGTACATGCTCAGGCAAAGGAAATTAAAGAATAAAATGTTTGCACGGGTCAGGAAGAGTTGTCTCCCCCCAACATCCTCACCTCTGACACCTGCTATTATGATTCAAACAGAGGCAATAAATGTAGTGATCTGAAGACAGAAAAGTATGGTAACTCTGAAGAAGGTGTATTAAGTTTCGTAGGGGCAGAAAAAAATTTGGAGACACAAAATGCCTTGTTGAAAGGTAAAAGTCATATAGAATTAGACTGCCTGCTTGATGGTCTATTGCCCATTAGCTGGTTGAATTAGTGCATATTGTGTGACTGGCTGCAGTCTCTCTTGTTTATTAGAAGAGTTATTTTCTCTGTTTCACACTCTACGAACGTCTCAAAGGCAAGACACCAAAATCATTTACCCAACTTAATGGGTAGAAGTTGCTGTCTTACAATAGTCTCCAAAGGCTATAAATCTAATTCGCTGGCTATTAAACCTGCCAGGTTTCCTCTCATTCATCTCTCAGCTCTGTTCCTTGGAACTGGAAATGTCAAACTCCCTCAGGCTAGCAGTGTCTCAGGTAAATCCCCTATTAATGTTGTTTGATATTGCATTCTGGAAACTGCCGTCTATTTGGTATATCTACACAGAACAAGCTGCATTTCCTTATTAAGTACTATCTCAAGGAAATCTCATTATTGCTCTATTTAAACAACAAAATTTATATTTAATTTAAACCTGACCTTTCTGTCTATAAATATAACTAAAAGAAGTGTGACCTAGAAAGCAATTCTGCTACTATTAAATGATGATAAATGTTGAAACTGTTAATTTTCCATCTAAAGCCCTGATCTGGATATTGTTCGGGGTAAGAAAAAAAAAAAAAATTAAATCATTTACTTTGAAAATTCTGTGGCAGATTTGTTATTTACCAAATATAATATACAAGTTATTTTGCATTTCTATAAATCTCAATGCTCCAAAAAGAAAAATAGATTTTAGAATGAATCTGCTTTAATTTAAAGTCTATTTGTCATTTACTAGCATGATCCTCATTTAGAACTGAATGTCAATCTTGCCTTATTTTGACTCTCAATAGATTGTTTTCAAATATAGAAGATACTGAATGAAAGAAGGCATATAATTAATTGACAGAAAAATGTGACCTAGGAACATTAACTGATAGAAAATAAAAGAAAAAATGCTACCTTTGGAAAAATATTCTTTAAAAAATGATAATTTATATATGTACATATATACACACGCACATACACACACATGCACACATATGCACACATACTCTCTAAACAGAAGCTTTTAAGAAAAAGATTACGAAATGTGACTTGCAGAGTGAGTTAGGCTGAGAGACCAAGTTATCCCTTGCACATGGACCAATGCTGCTTTCTTTTTTTCAACCAAGTCATCCAGCTGTTATAACAACCAAGTGGTATAATGCACATGGAGATATGTTGTGAATTCTAAATCATGGCTAACTATATGGTATGATTTTATCTTTTATCACTATTTTCAAAATGACGGAAATGATCTTGTCTATCAAACATGGAAAGAACTTCCTTGGTCAGTGAGAGGCAAGCAACCTGAGCCTTTAATACAAGTTCAGATCTCAAGTCTCTCTCTAGTCATTTAACAGGCCGCCTATTAAATGTGACCAAAATATTTACCTTACAATTTTCAGAAAATTTAAAAACTCTGAGTATCCATGTAACATCTAAGACAGACTATAGTTCAGGACTATCAAGAGAGTTTGGAGTTCAGGAGCTCAAAAACCACTGGGTTAGGCCACCAAAAAACCAACCAACAAACAAAAACCACAGGGAGCAATGTTCAGTTGTTATGTTTTATTTTTACTAAATAGAAAATCAAAAGTGAGAAACAAATGGGATGCCTTCTCTCCATAATCTTCTTTAAGTGAACCTAAGATACCTTGTTTCTCAAGTGTTTATGCCACTAGTATCCATAGGTGTACAAAATGATATGACCATTAAAATTAAAATTATCAAAGAAAATTTAAAAAGATTCTTTTAATTTTAATAATTTTGACTCAATTTTTTTTAAATACTAATTTGTTTATAAAAATCGACAAGTTTCTCTCACATATCATCGGTGTAACTTAAAAATATATTTTTTAATGAGCAAAGTGCCATCTTTTGGCACATGTAAATAGTTTGCATAAATTCCAATTAGATTTGAATTTATAAAGTTTTTACATGTTTGCAGAATGTAAACTAATTAGCATAATCACTCAAGTTGTCCATCAAGTTAGAAATGATACCATAAAATTTTTTAGCTTTGGTGGAAGTATTCATTTTTTTCCTAATTAAAAAAATAGATCTGTGACTGTCTATATCAGATAATGGGCTATTTGACTATTTAAATCAATTCTTCCCTGGAAACCAATTGAAAAACAAGAGTAAACTATATATTTTAAATTTTCTTAGAAGCATTGAATGCACAACAAAAGAAGAAATTACTAGGCCAAAAGAAAATGGAAAAAAATAGAATGTGTCTTAATAAGGATCCACAGATACTTCAGCCCTGAGAGCATTTCAAATTGGGGGGGGGGAGGGAATTGGTAGAACATTTGTTTTGGCAGCCCATAGGAGAACAGGAGAGAAGACTCAGAGAAGGTACAAAAGATAAAATCATACAATGTTATTTCCCGGGGTGAGCGGGTACCAGAAGTAAAACAGATCACAGGAAACCACCAAGATCAAACCGATTGTCTCATACCTTCAACTTTATGTATAGTTGACCCAAGCTCCAGGCAAAATGCAAATACAAATTTTCTCCAAAGAAAAAAAATCTTCATTTTAAACCCAAGTTATTTCTACAGATTACATATTAAACATTTTCTTCTGAATAATAATAATAAGGCACAAGGGGAAAGTCCATGTGTGAGGACTAGCAGAAACAATTGCCAACAGAAAAGATCTTAAACATCTTGAGGAATTGGAATGATTAGATTCGGTTGCAGAGTAGCTATGCTGATTATATACATGGAAATAAAATGTGAGCTTCAAGGTATCTGCAGATAAAAGAAAGTGGTAGAGGGACAAAGTAGGTTAGAAACAGAACCAGATGGAATAGTTAGGGGAAAAAAATTCAATGAGAAGACTTCAGCTCCTGTCCAAGATGTAGTAACAGGGATTGGATTTACCCACTTACAACAACAAGCAAAAAAATCTATTGAAATTTCATTGGCAGGTTTAAGAGAAGACTAGACACATTTGAAGAGAGAGTAAGTAAGTTGGAAGATAAGTATGAGCAAACTCTCCAAAGTGCAGTAGAAATAAATGAAAAGACATAAGACATGGAAAAGAAGGTAAAACAGACTATGGAAAGCAGTGTATATTTAGTCATAATCCCAGAGGGAGAAGAAACAAAGAACTATTACTGTAAATGTTACAGTAATTTCTTTTTGTTTTGTTTTGTTTTTTAAATCAAATCCTTGTGTCAAGACAGTATGCATTCTTTGGGTGTTGAATTTTCTCATTCAGCATTACTCCTTGGAGATTCATCCAAATTGTATGTATAAGTAGTACATTCATTTCATAGTGTGGATATATCAGAAGCTGTTAAACTATTCATCCACTGAAGAACAACTGAGTACTTCCTAATTTTTGGCTATTACAAAGAAAGCTGCTATGGACATTCATGTACAGATTTTTATATGAATATAAGTTTTCATTTCTCTGGGATAAGATAGTATAATTGCTGGATCTTATGGCAATTTCTTGTTTAGTTTTATAAGAAACTCCAAACTCTCTTCTAGATTAGATGTATTACTTTATATTCCCAGCAACAATATATAAATGATTCAGTTTCTCTGCATCTTCATCAGCATGTAGTGTTGCCACTATTTTTTATTTTGGCCATTCTGACAGGTGTGTAGTGATCTTTCATCCTGATCTAAACATGCATTTCCCTAAAAGTTAATGATGCTGAACACCATTTCACATGCTTATTTTCCATCTATCTTTTTCTTTATTGAAATGTCTCTTCATACCCTTTGTCTATTTTCTAAGAGGATCACTTTTTTTTAACTTAAAATTTTTTTTTATTTTTAAATTGTTGGGTACAATTCAGGGTTAGGTATACAAATATTCATTGTGCAGTTACCCTTGTTGATGAGGTGCGCCCCCGCTTCCCCAGGCAGATTTCGACTACTATCAATCCCACCTCCCTGTTCCCTTCCCCTCCCCCGTAGGAGGATTACTTTTTTTAAAAAAAATTATTATATCTTAAGAGTTTTTTAATAGTTAATATAGACTAGTCCTTGTCTGGTATGTGGTTTGCAAATACATTGTCTCAGTAGATAGACTGTCTTTTCATTTTTTTAATAAACCTATAGTAAAGCAAAAAATTTTATTTTTCCTGAGGTCCAGTTTTATTTTCCTCTAATCTTACACTAGATCTAAGATATTTACTATGGTTTTTTTTTCCTAAAAATTTTATAGCTTTACACTTTACATTAAGTCCATGATCCAGTTTGAGTTAAATGTTGTGTAAGTCGTAAGAAAGATGTGAGGTTTGAGTTGAGTTTTTTGTTGTTGTTGTTTTGGTTTTGGTTTTGGCCTATGCAAATCCAAATTCTTCAGCATCATTTGTTGACAATACCATCCTTTCCTTCCTCCATTGGCTTCCTTTTGCACCTTTGTCAAAAATCAGTTGACCATACTTGTGCAGGACTATCTATATCTTTTTTCTCCATGCTGTTCATTAACCTTTGTGTTTGTCCACCTACAAAGTCCTGATTACTCTGATGCTATATTAGTGCTTAATATCAGATTTCTTTCACTTTCTTCTTTTATTTTCAAGACTATTTTAGCTATTCTAAGACTTGTGCCTTTCCATATAAATTTTAGGTTAAACTTACTTATGTCTACAAAAAATAATTGCTAGAATTTTAAAATCTAAATTTCTTTTTTTAAAAAATTCACTTGATTTATTCATTCTACAACATAAAAATATATAAAAACATCATGGCTATTTTTTGTAGAGATGGGGTCTTGCTAAGTTGCCCAGACTGGTATGGAGTTACTTTCTAAACTGTCTCTTACCATTCCTCTCCCAATTCCATTCTTATTTTTATGCCAGAGTGATCTTATCACTCATAATCTTGAAATACTTTAATGAGCCCCTATGGCTTTCAGGATAAAGTTTAACCCCCTAACAGTTTTTACAAGGTCTTTCAGATTTTGCCCTTGTTTACTCTCCAATTTTATCTTTTGCCACTTTACACCTTTTATTATTTTTCTTTTTTTCCTTCTTTTAATTTTTATTTTAAAATTGTGGGGTACAATTCAAGGTGAGGTATACAAATATTCACTATGCAGTTACCCTTGTTGATGAGGTATGCCCTCCCCCAAACCCCAGGCAGATATTGGCTACTGTCAATCCCACCTCTCCCCCCTACCCCTCCACCCCCGCAGTTTCCTGCTACTGTTGATCTTTTTCTTATAGTATTACGGTAGTTGTTCAAGACCCACTTTGAGTGAGAACAGTGATACTCAGATCTTTGTTTCTGTGAGAGATCACTCAGTATTATAAACTCTAATTCCATCCAGGTTGCTGCAAAAGTTCATGATTTTGTTCTTCTTTATGACTGTGTAATATTCCATTGTGTATAGGTGCATTTTTTTTTTTTTTTTATCCGGTCCTCTTTTGATGGGCAGCACGGTTGGTTCCATGTTCTTGCTATTGTGAACAATGCTGCGATAAACATACAGGTACAGGTATCGTTTTTTATAGAGTGATTTGAATTCTTCTGGGTATATTCCCAGTAGGGGGATGGCAGGATCATATGGAAGGTCAATTTTTAGAACTTTTAGGAATCGTCACACAGATTTCCACAGAGGCTGTACTAGTTTACACTCCCACCAACAGTGTAGAAGTAATCCCTTTTCACCACATCCTCTTCAGCATGTTATTTTTTGAGTTATTGATGATGGCCATCCTGACTGGAGTTCGGTGTTATCTCAGGGTAGTTTTAATTTGCATCTCCTTGATGACTAGTGAGGCTGAACATTTTTTCATGTATCTGTTGGTTGCTTGTATGTCTTCTTTTGAGAACTGTCTATTCATATATTTTGCCCACTTTGTAATGGGGCTGTTTGTTTTTTTCTTTGCAGCACATTTGTTTCTTGTAGATCCTAGACGTTAGGCCTTTGTCAGACATGGAGTTGGCAAATACTTTTTCCTAGTCTGTGGCCTGTCTCCTTGCTCTCCTGATGGTTTCTTTGGCTTTGCAGAAACTTGTCAGTTTAATTAGGTCCCATTTGTCCATCTTATCTCTTATGGCCTAGGCACGTCAGGTTTTGATCAGGAATTGGTTGCCAGTTCCAATTTCCATAAGAGTGTCTGCTGCATAAAATCTAAATTTGTAATATTTCTAATTTCTAAATTTATAGGTTAATTTGGGGAGAATTGACATCTTTACTATGTAGAGTCTTTCTATCCATGAACACAGTATGTCTCTTCATTTGTTTAGACATGTTTTGATTTCTTCCATCAGTATTTTGTGATTTTCAGTATATGAGTCCTGTACATGTTTCATCAGATTTGCAATTATATATTTCATGTTCTTTGGTGTGATTGTAAATGGTATTATGTTTTTTCTACACTCTCATTTTTATATATAAAAATGTGATTGATTTTGTGCATTGATCTCACATCTTGCAAATTTGCTAAACTCACTTATTAGTTATAGAATTTTTTTTGGTCGAATTTTTTTTGGTCGAATTTTTTGGGGGAATTTTCTATGGAGACAATCATGCCATTGATAAGTAGGAACAGGGTTATTTATTTCTTTCCAATCCATATTATTTTAATTTATTTTATTTGCCTTATTGTAGTGGCTAACCTTCCAGTTGAATAACTTTCCAGTGGTGAAAGCAGAGACCTTTGCTTTGTTTTTAATACTAAAAGGAAAGCATTCATTCCCTTGCAAAGTGTGATGTTAGTTTTGAGTTTGTTGATGTTCATCACGATGATGAAAAGCCCTCTATTCTTAGATTACTGAGCATTTTTATCATTAGTGGGCTTCAGATTTTGTCAAATGCTTTTTCTGTATCAAATGATATGATCATATGGGTTTTCTTCTTTAATTTTTGTTGATGTGGTGGATTTCATTGGCCAACTTTTGATTGTTGAACTAACTTTGTATAAAATCCAATCCGTATGCAATTCTTGCACGCACTGCTGTATTGCATTGGTTAGTATTATGTTGAGAAGTTTCACCTCTAAGTTCATGAGAGATATGAGTCTGTAGCTTTCTTTTTTGTGTGTGATCATCTGGTTTTTGTTTCAAGGTAATAAATAATAGCATCTAATATGAGTTGGGAAGTGTTTCCTCCACTTCTGTTTTCTATAAGAGATTTTAAAAATTTGATGCTAATTCTTCATGGACTGCCAACTAGCCCTCCTTGGTACTGCCTTTTCTTTTTTGCTGATGGGTGGGTGCAGAGGCTCAGTCCACCCCTTTGCCTTGCCTGAGATGGGGTACAAAAGAGAGGTTACTAGCCCTGATTGGCACCACCTTATTAGATCTAGTTGATGATGAGTGAGAGTGGAGGCTCAGCTGCAGCTGAACTCTGGCAGGGAATTCAGAGTACCTCCTGCTTCTTCTGGATACATGATGGAAGATGAGCTGCATGCTTTCTCTGTAGATACCACAAGGCAGGGATTGGAGCACTTAGCTCACTGGCTTTGCAGAGTGGGGCTTGGTGTGGGCCAGGAGATCAACTTCTCACTTGCTTGTCCCACTGAAACTATAGGGATGAGGGTGGGGGAATATCTTTATCCATGGGTATTTGCCTGGAGTAGGGTAGATATTGTCTGAAAGATTATCTGCCATTAGACTATTCCTTTTCTGGTCTTTTGACTTGCGGGAAAATGCTTTCTTGGAGATCTTTTTGTCTGTGTCTGATGGGGGCTTTTGCAGCACTCCATGGAAGATGTATGGGAGGTAATAAACATGAGGAAGTCACTACTGTGTGTTTCCTGGAGTCCCCAAATCCCCAGGCATCCTACCTTCTTCTTTTCATAGGTAAGAATCTTCCTATGCTTGTTGTTGTGTCACATTCAGCGTTTTTTAATCGTAAGAGAGAGAACCTAAAGGCAGATAATTACTTCATCTTGATAGAACTGGAAGTTCTTCAAGACTTTTAAAGATGCCGATCTACAGACTATTTTTACAGAAACACTGAAAAATAGATACAAAGGAGTTGGTTTGTCTGATCTCAAAAACCGGTGGTGACGTTATGGAGTAAGGGTCACAGGCCTCTGTCTCCCTCTGCGGTGCACCAGTCTGTGAATGGGATCCTCTGTCTTCAAGGGCCCTGGCTCCTCCTCCCTGCATGGCAATATGAACACCTTGACTATAATCCTTCCTTGGGGATTTCAAAAAATTTGAGTTAGTTAGCTAAGTCTCTCCAGACAGTTAGTGTTCCAAGTTCCCTAAAAGAGGATGTTTGATGTCCAAAGTGAATTCACAGCTGGCTCCTTTGGAGGTTAAAAGTTTTCAAGGAAAGAGGAGGAAAGCTGGGTTTGGGGGAGGTGATTCTTTCATTCTCCGGGTAGGTGGGGCTCTGTGTTAGGCCTTCCTGTGGTGCAAACTGGGTGTGGTAGTTGTAAACACGGAGATGCTGCCAGGAATTCTTGGAGGCTCCTTGATTTGTGTGCTAGAGAAAGCAGGCTGCAGTGACCTCTGTGGTTAGAAGCTGTCCTAGTTCCTTGCAGGAACCAGCTCGGACTGGTCCGTTCATAGCCACCCCAAGGTTGTGGGGCAATGTTGCTTCTCTGTCTTGTGCAAGCTCCATTTATTTTTAACAGCCTTTGGAAAGGAGATCTTCTTTCCAGGAATCAAATCTTAGAAATCTTCTTAAGTTAGGAGTGTAGACTTTTTGCCTGCTTTTTCACTCATACAGAGAGTTTCTGGGTGGAAAGAGTAAGAGTCATTGATGTCTATGCAAAATGCCGATCTAGTGCTGCTGCTGCTTCTTCTTCTTTTTTTTTTTTTTCCTTTGAGTTGGAGTCTCAGTCCATCACCCAGACTGGAGTGCAGTGGCACACTCCTGGCCACCGCAGCCTTGACCTGCTGGGCTCCGGCGATCCTTCCGCCTCAGCCTTCCGTGTAGCCGGAACTACAGGCACACGCTACCATGCCCGGCTAGTTTTTGATTTATTGTAGAGATGAGGTCTTGTCAAGTTGCCCGGGCGGGTCTCGAACCCTTGGGCTCAGGCAATCCACTCGCCTCAGCCTCCCAAAGTGTTGGGATTACAGGCTGAGCCACCGAGTCCAGCCAATCTAGTGCTTCTAAAAGGAGCTCACAAAATTGTTTGCAGAGATGGTAGAAAATGGGGTGCACAAATTCTGGACGGAAAGGAGAAAAATGTCACCCTACCTTACTCTAACAGTATTTTTCTTTGCAGGTTTTGTAACTTAATAATCACATAATTTGTAAATTTAGAGAGAAGACTTGATTTCTTATAAAGAGTTTATAGCCTGTAAGGTGGCCAGGCTGACCATCTGGGAAGCATAGTCTTCAACAGAAGTTGAAAGGAGAGAGGAGTGGGATAGAAATTTAAGCTGAACAGCTGGGTCAAGTATACATATTCAGTAGGTTACAAGAGGAGCTATAAATATTCATAAAGGTGGTCCCAATACATGCATACTGAATAAATATGCATGTTACCTACAATGCATGCTCATCTTAGGGTGGAAACCTAACATTTAAGTGTATTACAAATACACCCTATCTGTCAAAAGGTGAAGCAGGAACACAAAGACACTCAAGTGTGCAGCCTCTTATAAACTAGCCAGAACTGACCCATGGTTAGTGGTTTCTTATCAGGAGAAAGTTACTGAAACCAGCCTCTTATCTAGTCAAAGTTGTAGTTATGGCTTGTGGAACAGGGAATCAGACAATAAGAGTCTTGGAGCTGCAAATTGTTTAATATTGCTTACCTCGAGGCCAGTAGTTGTTTAACTGCTAGAGAAAAAAGAAAACCCTGTGGCAGTGAGAACATATTTATTCTTTAAGTGCAGGGGGGTGTGACTTACTCCTTGGCTGGCATGGCCTTAGGTCCATTTATAATTTGGCATCTTATTGCCATACAGAGTCCTGTCTGTCAGCCTTATGACCTGTGATTTAACAACAATGCTGGTCAGTTGTTGCGTCTAAACAGCAAAAGAGAGGTGCATGCGAGGCATGTGTGATCTCCCAGCCATCATAGCTGGGAACTCAGTTTTTAAGGTTTGTCTGGGTCCCCTTGACTAAAAGAGGGTCTGTTTAATCAGTTGGGGGGCTGGAGATTTAATTTTTAGTTTGCAGTCTTAGGGCTATATAAACAGGATCATTGTAGGTGGACAGGGGACCGTGTTTGACAGAAAAAAGCAACTGGGTAGTACAGAAGTTCTACCATTTAACAGATGTTCTTGATGGGTGCTATATTAATGTCCTGAGACCACTGTAACAAATTAACACAAACTTGACTGCTCAAAACAACTAAAATTTATTATCTCACAGTTCTGAAATCCAGAAGTCCAAAATCAGTGCTACTGAGTTAAAATCGAGGTGTTGGCAGGACCGCCCATCCTCCAAAGGCTCTAGAAGAATCCATTCCTGTCTCTTCTAGCTTCTGCTGGCTGCTGGCATTTTCTGGGCTTGGGGCTACATCACTCCAACCTCTGTGTCAAACTTTTCTCTGTATCAAACCTTTCTCTGCCATATTATGCACAAAAAAGATACATGTGATCATATTAAGTCCTTTCTGGATAATCCAGGGGAATTTCCTCATCTCAAGATCCTTAACTTAATCACATCTGCACAGTCCTTTTTTTGGTCATAGTAGACAAAATTCATAGGGATTAGAATGTGGATACCTTTGGGGGGTTAATAGCCAGCCTACCACAGATATCCTGGAGAAAACAAAAGTAAATTGGACATGAATCTCGCCCTTTATAAGTGTTGTTTTTTTGAATCAGAGTCTCATTCTGTCACTCAAGCTGGAGTGCAGTGGCATGCTCATGACTACCACAGCCTCGATCCGCTGGGCTCAGGCAATCCTTTAGCCTCAGCCTTCCAAGTAGCTGGGACTACAGGTACATGCCATCACTCTGAGTTCATTTTTTTTTAACTTTAGAGTTGAGGGCTCAACTTTAAAGTTGCCCAGGCTGGTCTTGAACCCTCTCACCTCTACCTCCCAACATACTGGGATCATAGGTGTGAGCCACTGTGCCAGCTGAAATAAAAATAATTAAATACAATACATGCAAGTGAATATAAATCATCTAAATAGCTATCATTTAAATAACCCTTACCAGAAGCAGAACTACTGCCAGAGGGGCATTGACAGAGAAGCCTAACAGATATGGATACTCTTAGCAAGTTTAAACAGGTCTCATGGTTTCCTTATGGATGAAAATAATAATAGAACTACCTTTGAGATGCCAGATGAGAATAAAATGAAATAATTTATTAAAGGCATTGATCAGTAGTAAGTGCTCCCTAAGCAGTAGTTATCTCAAGTGCTGACTTTATGACTCAGGGACTTTTTTTTAACATGTAAAGAAAAACCATCTTGATTTTCATTTCACAGAAAAATATTGTAAAGTTATATATGTTCTCAAGCTCGGGTAGGTGGTAAATGATAGAATTGATCCCACTAGGCAGGGTTTATCCACAAAAGGGCAAAGACAGGAAGCCTTCCTGGAAGTGGCAGTTTTTAAGTAGGGACTTTTAAAATGGGAAAATTTACAAATGCAATAACCAGGGGACAGGCTTTCCAGGCAGTGGAAAATGACTGAGGTTGCAACAACAACACTGTCCCTTTCTGTGAAAGCCACACTATCTTCCCATTGGAGTAGGAGCCAGGCGGCCAAACCCAGGAAACAGCAAGGGTCTCTTATGAACTCGCATGTAAATATTTTGCCAGCCACATTTCCTCTGGCAGAGAATGGCGTTTTGTGCCATGACATCACCAAAGCTGGGTTTCACTGTGCAAGAGTTTTCCTACAGACAAAATAATAATAAGAAGAAATACTTAAAACAGATTATAGACAAGTATTCAAGACTTTTGAGCATTTATTTCTCACTCCTGCTTTGCTGCTATTGGTCATTTTCAACTTAACCGAAACAGTATTTGAAGCTTCTTAAATGCCTTTTCAAAAGCTCATTGTTAATATGACCCTTGTTCCCTTCATTGTGTCTGAAAAATGAAACCCTGCATAGAAAAGGTCGGGGATTTTTCCCTCTGTAGCTGAGTCTTGTTATTAAATAAAGGTATTTATCTATGCTCACAACTGAGAAAAAGGCTTGCCTGCTGTGAGTCATTATTATCAGAGTTTGAACTGTGAGTCACTGGAACATACTGACAGGGAAATTGATTACTCAAAGAAGGTATGATGGTAATATTGTATATAATTTTTAACATGCAAATGCATATGTAAAAAAAAGACAACCAAATGAAAACACATTCCCAGTCTCATCCTTCTGCCCAGCTAACAGCAAACTCCCTCCGTGCATGTGACTTTTGGATCAATGAGGCTCTCCTGATATTTCCATTGGTGTCTGAATAACTCTCCTGCTCCTTAAGCCAGAGGTTCTCTGCTGAAGGTCTTTGAATATGTGAGTAGTCTTCTCCCGGCTGCATCTGTGAACTGTCACCTCCTGACCCCTGCTGTAGTATTCAGAATGCACTATTATTGCCAGTATCTTTATTGTCATTAACAACAGC
Source organism: Carlito syrichta (assembly GCF_000164805.1). NCBI lineage: Eukaryota > Metazoa > Chordata > Mammalia > Primates > Tarsiidae > Carlito > Carlito syrichta. Next base: position 329,744 of record NW_007064575.1, on the reverse strand, counting down.
TTCCAAACTCGTAGGTGCTCACTCCATGTCAGGCACCATAGACATTGTAGGTGCAGTGTCACCCCTGCCCTGATCCTTGGAGGCACCGTTTCACAAGGCAAGACAACAAGCCACAGGAAGGGCTGAGAAGGCTGCCTAGAAAGAACCAGCTGTTTCTCAAGGTGGAGTGATGACAGGGTGCCTTCCTCTATTCACTTCTGTAAATATCCTTGTTAAAGTTAGATTTGTTTCACTTTCACCAGGAAAAGATATTGCTGATGGCATTATGAATTATTCGGTGTGTTTGTAAATTCACTGCTTCTTGGTGAAATTTAATATGAAATTTCTATCATTATGGAAATAGAAAAAAAAAAAAAAAACCTTAAGGCTAGCTCTGCACCACCATCAACTCAAGGCATGATCTCCAGTGGCAATTCAGCCACCCTTGGAGTCAGATATCTAGAATATCTAATTAGACAATGTCTAATCTCTTGCTTCCTGCTCCAGTCTTCTGGGTTCACAAGTCAAGAAAGCCAATGTCCTCACTCCCCATCAAAACATTTTATGATGATGACTTTTGTTATCAGGGACCACCAAAGATAGCAATGTAGCTTCTATGGGCTGCAGGAAAAATCAGCAGATAAGGCATCTACCAGCACGTCTTACCCCTCGGCTGTCTCCTCCATCCAGCTGTCAGCCGCACTGAGCCAATGTCTTGCCCCATCCCCTGTTGGCCTCAGCCCCAGCTGTCTTCTCTGCATGCGGCCAGCCTTCCTGGTGCTCAAGATTCGCTCAGCCAGCACCTGCTCTCAGTCTTCCCCTACCCTGTCCCAAGGCAGGTGCCCCTTCTATGAATTCCTCCTATGCATTTCTCTTATGAACTATACTCGAGTCCTTGATTAGCCTGGAAATTCTTGAGAACAGTCCCTCATTGTGACTGCAGTGCCCAGCACAACATCTGGTTCACAGGATATCTTCAACAAACTGGGTGAATGAACCGCTGGAATACCACCCTGCTCCCGATTCCCACTGTAGCTTGAAGCTATCACTCTTGGGCAAATCCCAAGTTACTGTGGAAAAACTTCTATAAAATACTTCTTAAAAAAGTAATAATCTCTATGCCTCAAGTCTACTCCTAATAACACGAGGTCTGGTTTTTCTTGTGTAATCCTCATTTCCTGCCTTTTTATGTCCTCTGAGATAACATGTTTTGGGCTAGAACAGCTAAGCTGTATTCTGTACATAGCTCTATTGCTCGAGCTCCTAAAACCATTAGTAACTTCAGGAATGGGAGCACATCAACTTAGAGAAAATGATTGGCTGTTAAGTCATAAGCATGCTGATTTTTGCAACAACAAATAATTCCTTCAGAGAATAGCAGATTGTGCCCGCATTTTGACATCAGTAGCAGAGGAGGAATTCTCGAGATCACTAGCACTTTGAACACTCCTTTACCTTCCTCTGAGATCCATTTATTCATTTTCTCATTTCCTTAATGCCATATAGCTGACTAAGTGTGGGCATTATTCTAGGAATTCAGATAGAGTAGGGAACAAAGCAGAAGAAGCTTCTGTCTTCCTGATACTCATTGTAGTGAGAAAAAGGCAGAACAAAATGAATAAACAAAGCAAGTAGTGTGCTGGATAGATAAAATAGTGGAGGAAAGTCAGGGATGATGGTCAGAGAAGGCCTCACTAAGAAGGTGGAATGTCGAGCCGGGCTCAGTGGCTCAGCCTGTAAACCCGCGCCTTTGGGAGGCTGAGGAGAGTGGATTGCCCGAGCCTGTGGGTTCGAGACCCGCCTGGGCAGCGAGACCTCATCTCTACAATAAATCAAAAAATCAACCGGGCGTGGTAGCGCATGCCTGTAATTCCAGCTATTTGGAAGGCTGAGGCGGAAGGATCGCCGGAGCCCAGCAGGTCGAGGCTGCGGTGGCCGGGAGCGGCCACTGCACTCCAGTCTGGGCGACACAGTGAGACCCCAACTCAAAAAAAAAAGAAGATGAAATGTCAGTGAAACCCTGAAGCTGCTGAGGAAAAACCAAGAGGTTATCTGGGGAAGAGCTTTCCAGGCAGAGAGAAAAGCAGGTGCCAAGGCCCCGAGATAGAAGCAGGCCTAGAATATTCAAGGCCTAGCAAGATGTCTGAAGTGACGAGAGAAGTCAGGGATAGGTGGGTGAGTGAGCAGGAGAAAAAGCAGGAGGTGGTGGTGGAAGGTCAGATCATGCAGGCATAATAGGCCACTGCAGCGATGTTAACTTTGCTTTGTAGTGAGATGAAGGGTTATGGGAAGGTTTGGAGCAACTAAGAACCGATTTTCATTTCAATAGCTTTCCTTTGACTGCAGTATTAACAGTAAACTGAAGGAGATAAGGGAGAGTGGAAAGACCAGTTAAGAGTCTCCTGAGATAATCTAGTGAGAAGCTGTGGCTGGGAGCAAGGTGGTGGCAGTGAAGGTGTTGAAATGTAGTTCACAATGAAGTATCATATGACCCCAGTTAGAATGGCTGTTATCAAAAAGACAAAGAATAACAAATGCTGGGGAGCTTGCAGAGAAGGAGACTTTTATATGCTGTTGATGGGAATGTAAACTGGGACAGGCACGATGAAGTTTCCTCAAAGGCTACAAGCAGACCACCATATGGTCCATCCTACAACCAGGCATTTATCCGAAGGAAAGGGAATTATTATATTGAAGAGACACCTGCACTCCCATGTTTATTGCAACACTAGTTACAATCACCAAGATGTGGAATAAACCTAGACACCCAATAACAGATCACTGGATAAAGAAAATGTGGGATATATATACAAAATGGAATACTATTCAAGCCATAAAAAAAGAATGAAACTCTGTCATTCAAGGTAACGTGGATGGAAATGGAGGATGTTACATTAAGCGAAATAAGCCAGGAGCAGAAAGTTAAACACTGCATATTCTCACTCATATGTGGAGACTAAAAACAAGTTGATGTACAGAAGTAAAAAGTAGAACAGAGGATCCTAGAGACTGAGAAAAGTAGGGGGAAGGGAAGGAAGGATAGGAAAAGACTTGCTACAGGTTACAAAATTACAGCTAGATAGGAGGAATAAATTATAGTGTTTTATAACAGAGGTCCCCAACTCCCAGGCCATGGACCAGTACCAGTCCATCACCTGTAGGAACTGGGCTGTACAGCAAGAGGTGAGCAGCAGGTGAAACAGCAAAGCTTCATCTGTGTTTACAGCCGCTCCCCATCTTGCTGGCATTACTGCCTATGCTCCATCTTCTGTCAGATCAGTGACAGCATTAGATGCTCATAGGAGTGCGAACCCTACTGTGAACTGCGCATGCGAGAGATGTAGGTTGCACACTCCTTATGAGAATCCAATGCCTGATGATCTGAGGCGGAACCGAGGTGGTGACACTTGCACTGGGGAACGGCTGCAAATACAGATTAACATTAGCAGTGAAGTTAGACTACACATCCCTCTCCCCAACCCCCAACCTCCACGGAAAAATTGTCTTCCATGAAACTGGTCTCTGGTGCAAAAAAGTGTGGGGACTGCTGTTTTGTAGCACTGTTGAATAACTATAGTTAATGTATAGCTTCAAACAGCTAGAAGGAAGATTTTGAGTGTTCCCAACACAAAGAAACGATAAATGTTTAAGATGATGGATGTGCTAGTTACCCTAATCTGGTCACTGTGTATGTATTGAAACATCATTATGTACCGAATAAAGATGTATATTGTTATTTGGTAATTTTAAAAAGCAAAATTAAAAACAACAGAAAATGTGGTTAGGTTCTGGGTGTGTTTAGAAGGTAGACAGACAGAATCGGTTGGTAAGTCAGATGTGAGGTGTGAAGAAAATGATAAATCAAAGATTACTCTAAAATTTTAGGCCTGAGTCACCTGGGTGACCATCATGGCATTGCAAAACATTACAGGAGAGGCAAGTCATGGAAGGAAGTGAGGAGTAGAGGATAGAATCAAGAAGTGGAGGGTTGGCACAGGTGTGAGAAACTTATTTAGAATATACAGCATCCTCCTGTCTGACATTTAAAATGTTTGTGACTCAAGCACCTGGCCGAGAGAGCCATTGCCATCGCCATTGCTGTGCATGAGTCTCAGCAGGGCAGGTAGGAGGTGCCCTGACATTTTCACAATGGATTTTCACTTCTGGGAAGGAGGAGACCCAATCTAACTGTAAGCTTTCAGCATTTAAAAGACTAAAGACACTGCCAGGACTACTTAAAACTACTTATAAAACAGCATTCGGTTATGACAGTGAAAAAGAACAATAGCAACTTGAATGTGAACAACTGTGCATGGGCACCAGCCATTGGGTGAGGTCATGCTTAATGGGGCTGGAGTGGCAAGAAGTGCTCACTCCCCCTCAGAAAGCTGAGCAGGACGGGAGCCATAGAAACACGTGATATGCTCCTGTTGATCAGTTTGCCGTGTGCTGAGTTTGTCGTCTTAACAGACTTTGAAATGCAAGGTGTTCTGTATGTTTTTGCCCTGTTTGTTATGTGGCTGCAGTTTTGCTTTCTGCTCTGAAAATGACACTTTCAAGTCAACCCGAATCAAGTCAGCCCTAGGACCACTGATAGGCAGTGCATCTGCCATCATGTTTTCCATTCACTCAACACTGGGTGGTTGGTTCTCCTGGAGCAGAGGAAGTCAGTGTGATAATCTTATAAAGGAGGAAGAGGAAGCCTGTGCAGGGAGCTAATTATCATCAGCTATGGGACGCCCAGTTCTTGATATAGACTATTCCCCGCCCCCAAAAAGAAGAAAGCATTGACTTCTCTCTGGTGATTTGCTTCCCTTCTTAAATCTGCCCAAGAAAGAAATGACCTTCTGAAACTTTGCCAACTATGATAGCTTATCAGTAGATATTTTTGATGTTTTTGCAGTGGGTTATCATCCTCACCCCCCTCACTTAGCATCCTGGTTGGTTTTTTTCTTATTTTTTTCCCATTGGAAATTGCTTTTAGGAGATATATTAGTTTTCTATAGCTGCCATAAGAAATGAGTTCAAACTTAGTGATTCAAAAAAAGATACACATATATCACCTTACAGGTCTTATAGTTGAAGAGTTCAAATCAGGTCTCATTGTGCTAAAATTGAGGTGCTGACAGGACTGTGTTCCTATATAGGTGATAATCGATTTCTTTATTGTTATGGTTTGAATTATGTTCCTCCCAAAACGATGTGTAAAACTCCTAACTTTCTACCTCAGAATGTGACCTTACTTGGGAATAGAATCTTTGTAGGGGACCAAGTTCAAATGAGGTTATTAGGATGGGCCCTAATTCCATATGATTGTGTTCTTATGAAAAGGGATGCAGATACCCACACGCTGGGAGAATGCCATGTGAAGGTTGGAGTTAGCTGCCGCCAGTCAAGAACCACCAAGAGCTAGGAGAGAGGCCCAGAGCAGATCCTTTTCTAGTGTCTTCAGAGGGAACATGGCCCTGCAGACATCATGATATCACACATATAAGCTCTAGAACTGAGAACGAACAAATATCTGTTGTTTAACTCATCATTTTGTGCTGCTTTGTCGTGGCAACCCCAGCACATCAATTCCTGTCTGTTTTCCAGCTGTAGAAGCTGCCCACATTCTTTGGCTTTTATCTTCTTCCTCCATCTTCAGAGTCTGATTTTTTCTAAACTCACATCTGTCTCAAACCACAGCCAGACAGATTCTGCACTTATAAAGACTCATGTGAGCCAGGTTCGGTGGCTCAGCCTGTAATCCCACGCTTTGGGAGGCTGAGGTGAGTGGATTGCCTGAGCCCCGCTGGTTCGAGAGCCTCCTGGGCACCTTGGCGAGACCTCATCTCCACAATAATTCAAAAAATTAACTGGGTATGGTAGCGTGTGCCTGTAGTTCCAGCTCCTTGGAAGCCTGAGGTAGAAGGATCGACGGAGCCCAGCAGGTCGAGGCTGCGGTGGCTGGGAGCGGCCGCTGCACTCCAGTCTGGGCAACAGAGTGAGACTCAAAAAAAAAAAAAGTCTCATGTGATTAGATTAGGCCCATCTGGATAATCCAGGATAATCTCTCCATATGAAGGTCCTTAATCCCATCTGCAAAATCCCTTTTGCCACAAAAGGTAACATAATCAGAAATTCTGGGAATGAATGCAAGGGCATCTTTGGATGGTGAACTTTTTTCCTCCTACCTTGGAAGAATATCAAGTTTTAAAGCATTATAATGAAATAGATGACAACATATTTTTTTCTCTGGAGAAACTTGCTGGAATTAGAGCTCAAACATTAGGGGACTGGCGGGGGCAGGAAGCATCAGGGAAGAGGCAGACCTGGGTAGAAGCCACACAGGGAGGAGCGACTATCCAGGTGCAGGGGAGGATGGCCAGGTAAATTCAAAGCCAAACTCCTCGTTCAAGTCTTTGGTTTGCAAGGCAGAGCTCAGCTCACACTCAGAGCTAGAGGGATGTGACTTTGAGGCTATTACTTGTCTTCTCTGCACCTCAGTTTTCTTGTTTGTAGTAAAGGAAAATCATCTATCTTCCAGGGCTATAGCAAGATACAAATGCGATCGTCATAAATGCACATCGATGAAGCATGTGGAAGACTTATGGATAATATCCCGTAAACTAGAAAGCTCTCTAGCAATGATAGTATTATTGCCCCCCGATACCCTGGGAAAATGGGAGTGCTGAAGTAGAGGAGAAATACTTGGAAAGATACAAATTTCTCCTCTTCTACAATTTGACTTGGAACGGGTCATGGCCCTGAGACCTATTCCAGGGAAAAAGAGAAGGACGAAGGGGCTAAGAACCTACTGGCCAGCCACTATGCGCCAGGTGTCGTGTCATACCTTGCTCATATGTTCTCTGCTACTTCCACACTAGACAGCATCTGTGATTGTCATTTACCACTCATAGTTGAGGAAGCCAAGTCTTAAAGTGTACAGTGCTAAGGGGCCAGAGCTGGGCTCCCACCCAGCCTGTCTGACTCGCAAACCCTTTTCACTATGAGGATAATTTGGAATAATCTCCTCATCACAAGGATAGAAGCACAGATGCAGGTCCCAAGAAATGACTCTATCCCTGAACTGAGTGTAACCTTATTACATAGGAAGTCAGAGGTCTGTTTGTTGCAGTGATTCTTATTGTGTCTTAAATACTTTTAAGGTAGAGTATAATTCCCATATAAATGATAAATTTTCATGTTCAGTATCTCCACAGTGTTCTTACAAGATTAGAGTCTAATATTTCAGATAGACAAATCTTCCCACACAAAAAAGACAGTGTCTGAAGCTCAAACCAAAACAACTTTCAAGGATAACGTGGACATTCTTCGGTTGAACATTTTTTTCTTGTTTCCTTTGTGATTAGAAGGAAAAGGTTTAAGCTCAGGCAAGATCTGTAGAAGGCAGTGGAAATGTACCTAATTAAAATTCTGTTGGGTCAATTTCATTTTCTTGGTCTGTTGCTAAACAATACATCTTCTTGGTGATATTGGTGTATCTCTTTTTTTTTCATTTAAATTAAAGTGATCGCTTGCTTATGTGGCAATTTGTCTCTGCAGTTCATCAATTGTAGTCTTGATAGCCTTGGAACCCAAATCATTTAATAACCTTTGCAAAGGCTTATTCATTTTAGTTCAGACATAGTTGTTCTCAGTTACATATTTTTCCTGAATTATTCTGGTCTCTAGATAATTCTGGATGTCTCTAGTGAACATAATTTCTCTTTAGCTTCTCTGGTTACGTGTGTTTACATTCTGAATGCTAGCTCCAATAATCTCTCCCTCTCCTCTTTATTTCATCACCCACCTCCTTCCACTCCCCTCCCCCATACACATGTTCCTGCCACTCGTCCCTCTGCAATCACTTCCAAATTCAGGAGGTGTCACTCAGTCTCTCTCTTCAGAGTGTCTCCTCTATTCCAAACTCCAAACCTGCTCTTGGAAAGACCATGTTGTTTGTCACCATCAACATCCAATCCCTCCCCAAGTTGTTCCAATTCCTCATCTCAATGTTTCCCTAGCCCTGGCCCTACTCCGTTCTTCCCCTATGCCATCATCTCTCACCTGAATAATTACAATAGCCCCCATCTTGGGGGAGGAGAAATAAAGGGTTTGCCACGAAACCCAGCGCTCTTCCCCTTTGACTCGAAGGAGCACTATTTTTCTGTTTATGATCTGGATCTAAGATTTTTATTTTTTAAGAGTAAGGGTTATGTGAGCTAAAACAGTTTGAGAACCTGGATACTGGCTAAAGTACACGCTGTCATTGACCCAGATCCTAATCCTGTCCTGGCCATGTTCTGACTCATGCATCCATTGCCCACTGGTAACACACACAGAAGTGATGGTTTCCTGTACACACGGTGTTGTTTTGTGCCTCTCAGCTTTTGTTAGTGTTGTTCTCTAAATCCCTGCTCTTCTCTCATTTTCCCGATCCTCCCGTAAGCATCAACTAAGGTGCATCCTTCCAGAAAGGCTTTAATAGATTGATACTCTAAGTTATGCAAACATATTGGTGTTTGATTTGGTGTTTCTGCTTTGTAGCATGCTGTGTAGTTTTCGATTGGACACTGGACATTATGTATTAAAATTTGTAAACGTTTTAAAATACATTATCTTCCTTCTAAAATGGCTAAGATTTATTCTAAGAGGTACAGAGAGAATGGACTACATAGTTTTTGGCTTGTTAAGGTTGGTCTTTTTCTGTGGCCCTTCTGTGATTTCAACTGAGAGCCTGGGATGTTAGCCAGGGTTGTTACCTCTTAAGAGAATTTGAACTGCACCTCAGTCTTCCAAGCACCTTGCAGCTACTAAAATATCTGTTCAGTACTTTATTGTTCCAATTGTTACTTTTTCTTTGAGAGGGGACACTTTAAACTGAATAGCTCAGGTGTTGGTTAATACTTCTAGAGGGGATTGCACACAGATCTTAAATGGCGTTTCCTCCTCGCCTGTATTTGGTCCAACAAAGTGCAGATTCTTTGATAACTTGGATCCAGCCTCTCTCTCTTCAACCTGAAGGGCTGCAAATTCTTGCCAGTATGCTTCTGTTGCATTACGAATTAACAAGCACCCTCATGGAAGCGAGGGTGAATAGGGCTCACTTCATTTATGTGTTTGCTTTCTCTCAGGGATCTTAACATTTTGAGTCCTGCCCATTATCATTGCTCTCAATCATAATGTTATACAATCTGTACAGTTTCTACAGTTGTTTTCTGCAGAAAGGCTATCTAATACAAACTACTTCATTACGATCAAAGCAAGTTTTGACTTGCATCTCATTTTACACATTAATTCGTGTTACCATGTCAGTTGCTATATATTGTGGATCTCATATCACTCTTGGTTAGAGCCATAAGAGCCACCATGCTGACTTTGAGTATATAAAAAAAGCATGAGAGGAAGGTAATGATTGTGCTGCTAAAATGAGAAGTCAGTGAGTTTAGGGTTTTTAGAATTTCCCTTTACACAGAGCAAGATTGGCCCCAATGCTAATATAATGATTGAGCCAGTAGGTGGAAGAGAATTTACCCTAAATATTTGGATTGGTGTTAGACTAGTGTTAGACTAATACATAAACACACACACACACACACACACACACACACCTTGTTACTTGGCAGTTCTCTACCGTGGTAGAAATTCTAATTTGTTTACCACATTTTCATAGTTTATGTGGTCTATCCTTTACTTACTTTATATTCTTCAAACTTTCCATTTCCTTTTTACATTGTGAAAGTAGATTTGTATATACTATTTTGGAAACACTCCAAATGCTGGAGGAGATTAAGGTAAGTTGTTTTCCTGTACTCTTCATTTTATAAAATCTCTACTATACGTTATTCAGGCATATTATATCATGCTGACAGCATTTTGTCCTTATAAATTCAAGTTGAGAATCATTCCAAATCTTTATTACATCATTAAACCAATTCCTCCTCTGAATATTTTTGTGAAGTTTAAGTAAAATAACAAGATTTTTAAAGTAAATACAAAATTTTTTGCCATGTCTGTTAGACATAATGATAGCTATCATTTCCTGAAATTTTACTGAACACCTCATATCATCTCATTTAATCTTCATAACCACCTAATAAGATGTATAAGTCTGTTCTGGTTGTCATAACAAAATACCCTAAACTGGCTTAAACAAAAAATGTTCACTCCTTGCAATTCTGAAGGCTAGGGCGTCCAAGATCAAAGCACTGGCAGATTTAATATCTGATGAGGGCCCATTTCATGGTTTAAAGATGGTGGTCTTCTTCGCTATATCCTCACAGGGTGGAGAGAGAGAAAGAGAGAGCAAACGTGCATGTGCGCAAGAGAGAGAGAAATTTCTCTCTTGAGCTCTCTTCTTATCAGGGCACTAATTCCATCTTAAGAGCTCCACCTGATTGCCTCCCAAAGGTCCCATCACCTAAAACCATCACATTGGGGGGTTAGAATTTTAATACGTGAATTTGGGGAGGTAAAAACCATCAGTCCATAACATGGGACCATATCTATTATTACTTTCATTTTACAGAGAGGGCCTGCATTTCCCAGACAAGAGCAGTGAGGCCCAGAGAGATGAGATAACTTGTCCACTGTTCACACAGCTACTGTGTGGTAGAGGCGGTCACGTAGCTCATCAATTTTCAGTGCCCATGTTTACGTGCACTCTACTATACTGCCTTCCTTCCACAGGGTTTGCATGCAAGGTGGTCAGGCAGCTTATCCTGGCTCTGTCTCTCAGTAGCTGTACAGTCATGAGTAAGTTTCTTATACCAGCAAAAGATCAGTGTCCTTACCAAGGGATAGCAGAAAATGGTAAAACCTATCTTGTGTGTTATTGTGTATCTTAAACACAATAAGAGACATAAATGTTTAAACATCATTTCTTGCTCATTGTACATGCACAATAAAATTTAAAATAATTGCTAAGACCACCAATAATAAATACTCAATAAGAGGTAGCAATTATTGCTTTCATTATATCCCACCACCGCTTAACTTTAAGAGAAGCTCTTCTAGTTTGCTTTGTACTGTTCTGGAAAAACTGAAGAAAAATGGACATTTTGACAAATTGGACACAAGTACACAAGTACTTAATATGATTTTTAAGTTGTGGGGGTGGTTGATTTTGGGGTCTTGTTTTAATGGAAACTTGCAATAGACATTAGTGTATGTATCTTGAACTCTACTCGGAATTATTTTTAAGATTTTAGCATTAACATATATACAGACAATACACAAGTATGCATCGTAAAATATTCAAAAATACAGAAAAAGAGTAAAAAGTGAGCGATAGTCTCCCTTAAGCCTCTCTGTTCCATTTTCTTTCCTAGTGATAAGTACTATTCATCATAGAAAATGTGATTTAGCATAATTTTGGAGAAAGTAGAATATTATTCTTTATAACCTTAAAAATTTTTGCAAGTTAACTTTAAAAGTGATTACTCAAGTGTAGCTAGCTAATTTTTTCAGACACCATGACATTCAGCATCTTAGTGAATTCAAGAAAAACAGCAGAAGCAGTTAGAGATTTCATTTTTCTCAAGAATGCGAAAAAGTTACTTTAGAGCTTCTCCTTAAAGTAATTCCACAAGCATCCAGGAAGGCCACTTCACAATTCAAGCTTAATCATCATGTCAAAAGCAATCCCATTCAAAATTTCTTGAGTGAAGGCCATTTACCAGAGCAAAATGTCAAGCTAAAATCAGTAATAATCAAGGTTGGAATCCTGCCTCCTTCTACTGAAATCTTACTTGTCTTCCACAATCCCATGAAGATGGACTTCCCAAACAGGGTGGGGGCTACACCAGACATCGTACGCATGTAGTGAATGTATTAGAAATGATGAGATAACAGGTGGCAGGAAGACTTCTTTTATTTTTTGCCCTGCTTGCCTCTCCCCCCACTTCTTTTCTTCTCTAATGATAAGGATTGTAATATAGCATACAGAAGTATGTTTTTGTTGGCAAATTATGTTATCAGAGGCAGACAACGTTAGCAGGTGAAGGACTTGTTTATAATTTAGAACTGCTGGGCTAAAGCAAGTAAAAAACCTGCTACGAGTGTATGGCTACCTTTCTTCATGGATCAGCACCCAGTCAACATGACTTTGAAGACTTTTCAGAGCCTTGGGGTACTGGAGCTGAGATCTTGGAGAAGAGGACTGAGCAGTAGAAGAAATCACAGCAAACGAAGACGAAAAGAGGAAGAGAAAGAGAGAGAGGCAAGGGACTATCCAAAATACAGAAGGTTCCCAGAACTTTGAACAATTATAAGGCTATAAGAAAGCAACTGACAGTAGTGGGAAACTGTCAGGGGAAGGGAGGTGGGATTGGCAGTTGAAGGAAACTGCTAGGGGAGGGAGGGGCATACCTTATCAACAAGGGTAACTGCATGATCAATGTTTGTATACCTAAACCTGAAATGTACCCCACATCTTTATAATAAAAATTAAAATTAAAAAAAAAGGTGACTCTCTGAGACACGGAAAGAAACCTTGGGGCCATTCTCTGGACTTGCAGTGTTCAGAGTCAACTGATTTTCTCTCAGGTGTGGACTTGACTTGAAATGCCCTTCCAGACACTGCAGAACATCACTGAGGAGATAAATATATAATGTTCTTTACAATCATGTCCACAAACAGATCAAAATTCTTATAGCCTGAACAGAGATGAAGAACAACTGATCCCTGTATGTGATAAAATGTAGTCATTCTCAGTAGGACGATGTGGTTGAAAAAATTGGAAATATAAAGAAGCAGGTAATTAGTTTTAATTACCATCTGGACAAATGGCCGCTCCACGGTGATGGGTTGTGTTAAACAAGACACTTGATACTCAAGGGAAATGAACCACGTTTCAGACACAGAACCAACTGCACAAATAAAAGGCAAATGTATTTCTCATGACTAAACATTATATAATAAAAAACCCACAGTGTGGATATAAATTTGGTCTGTTTTCTATTATGAATAAAGCAGATGCAACGTGTGTGCAGAAAAGTGAACATAGCAGGCCTGACAATACTCCTTCAAAAGGCTCACTGTCAAGGTTGGTCCTTGGCTGGTATCTGGGAACTTAAAACTTGGAGTGTTCCTACCATTCCCTAAATGACAGCAAAAGGTTCAATGTGCCTAAAGTGTTTATACAAATAGTGTGGTTTGTGCTGAACACCTGCTTTCCTTTTGGGAGTCTGAAATATGGGTTAAGGAGTACCTAAAATCCCAACCTTCCAGTAAAAACCCTGGACTCTGAGTCTCTAATGAGCTTTACTGATTGGCAGCATTTCACAAGGGGTATTATATCTCATTTCTAGGTCATTAAGCAATACCTGTGTGATTACCGAGGGAGGACCCTGTAAGTTTGCACTTGGTTTTCCCTTGACTTCAACCCAGGGTACTCTTCACTTTGATCATTTTGCACGGAGTCCGTCTACTGTAATAATCTTAGCCATGAGCACAACTATTTGCTGAATCCTGTGGGTTCTCTTAGTGAATCACCAAACCTGGGGGTGGTCTTGGACACTTTGACTCACCATGGCATTCGGTCTCCCGAGGAGCTGCATGTTTACCTTTGGCAAGAACGCATTTGGAATTTCACATAAAAGAAAAAAACTTTACGTGCTAGACCGACACTGCTTTCTCACCCACTTCCCCTTCTAAAAGACTGGGGCTCCATCTCTGATAGGCCCTGTGAAAGGCTTGCTCATGGGACATGTTTGGGCAGTCCTGCTTCTCTTAACTCGCTGTAGTTAATTGAATTAAGAGTTGATAGTTGACCCAAGCTGGGACCATCAAATTTTCTTCCCCCAAATTTGAATGAGGGTACTGAAAAACTAAGTCTAACTGATGTTGGAAGAGAATTAAGGATCATAAGAACCATTTTCTTTCTGTCTGCCTTTACCCCACCTAACTAAATAACTCAGTTTAGGTGTCTACTATAGGAAGGTCTTCCTAAGCTAGCCTTACATTACAGAACTGTTCCACTCCATATTTGCCCTGCCTTAATATCCACCCCCCCACTCTCAATAAGGCAAAAATGACTTTGTTTGCCCTGGTACCTTTAAGGCCAAGTACTGACCCAAGCTCATATTAGGAACTAAATAAAAACTTGTAAATAAATGATTGTCTACTGCCTGACCTCAGGGCCCACCCTGGATGAAACATTTGCAGTCTTTTTTTGCTACAAATAAAAATCTCAAGATTGATTTACCTATGCTGTGAAGTTCCTACATCTAAACATTTGGCATATAAAGATTTTTTTTAAAGGTCAGACTGAAGATGTTAATTTTTTTCCAGAAAAAGAAAAGTGAGTTGGAATCCACAAAACTAACACTGTGGATAGGAAATATTTTAGCTGATATTCTAGGTAAAGTCAGCATTGGAGATTTTCAACTTTGTGAAGTATGATTCATAATTTTTAAAACAAAGGAAAAAGAACATTGTAGAGAATGTACAGGTCTACCACTTAAAGACAGACACAGTTGTCTTGAACTTCACATCCATAAACTAAATGATCTGGGATTCTTTTACATGCCTGTAATGGTGAAAATGGAATGATATTCAGTGCTCCATCCTGAAATATATCATGAAAATACATTGGAGCCTTTCACTGATAAACATGCGTGTTGTGTGGAGCCAGGGGTACTTCTTGAACGGGGCAAGCAGGAAACGCAGAGCAGCCTCGTCTGTCTGCATTAGGGTGAGCTGTACTTTTGATCATATGAAAATCCAGAACCTTGGCTTCTAACTCAACACTCAGAGGCATCGACCCAACGACGCTATATAAAAGTTTCTTTTTTTATTTTGAGTTGGAGTCTCACTCCATCTCCCAGGCTGAAGTGCAATGGCAGACTCACAGCCACCCCAGTGTTGACCTGCTGGGTTCTGGCAATCCTTCTGCCTCGGCCTTCCAAGTAGACAGAACTACAGGCGCATGTTACCATGCCCGGCTAATTTTTGGATTTATTGTAGAGACAAGGTCTCGCCAAGTTGTCGGGGCTGGTCTCGAACCTGTGGGCTCAGGCAGTCTACTTGCCTTGGCCTCCCAAAGTGCTGGGATTACAGGCAAAGTTTCTTTTACAAACCTTTAACTTGTAATTCTATTTCTACCCTTGTTGGATTATTTTAATTCCTTGTTGCAGTTTCATTTCTTCATTCAACATTTATTTGACTCCTGTTATGATCAGGCCCTGCTCTGAGCACTGGAAATACAGCAATAAACAAAACAGACACTCCCTAAATGTAACGAGTCTTGCTCTCTAGGAGAAAAGATAAGCAGGATAAATTTATAAATAAAATTTTAAAGTGTTATGTGAAAAAATATGACTTCTAAGATTAGAGTTGGCAAAGCACCAGTTTTATATGATGTATAAAGAATTACAGGAGACGAGCATTGCTGTGGTCATCTCTTAACATAATATTTCTAATAAGGTTTCATGGTTTTTACGGTAACAGAGAACAGCAAATTATACTTCAACCATAGGCAAAATTAAATTAACTCATGTTGTGATTGTTAATCTCCTTAAGCAATTGCTTAAATATTAATTGGTGGTGAGGGGTTGGAACACAGAGTCATGCTACCAGACTCCAGGGAGAAGAACCAGTAACTTAATAGCAATTTCCCATCTAATATAATTAAGTTTGATTTTCTATTCCAGAACTGTAGCCAAATAATGCCTTCCTTTGCCACATTTAATGATATGTGTCTGAGAAATGCTGTTTATCATTACTGAGCTATTTCATTAAATTTATTGACATAACATTTCCTTAACAAAGAACACAATCAGTTATAATTACACAGGATCCTTTTTCTTATAGAGCTTCAAAATTTTAGCTTGCATTATATTATACAACTAACATGTCAACAATAATATCATGCAATGCCTTGTTTCTACTGAAATAAGAACATTCATGAGAAATTGGAATATACTGTCTGTCCTAATTTAGTTTGTTTCCTCTGTTATACAGTTTTTTCAAACATAGCTCCCTAGACTTAGAATCTTTATTTTATTTTTTGTTCCTGTATAATGGGAGTAAGGAGAGGAGACAGAAGGATCGCATTCCCTTCCATCTTGCAAAAGTGTGTGCCAATAGCCTTCCCCATATATGACTGGACTCATCAGCAATATTTAATTTATCACAGAAGAGTAAAAAAAGAGGTGACTCTCCCAATTTCTGAATTGGGTTTGTCACCTATGACATTTCACAAACCATGTAACTGACATCAACATCATTTTCTACTCAAATCTGCCTTATTATTCCAGTGTATCTGGGAGACTGGAAATATTATTCTGAACATTAGGACACCTTTTCCCAAGGATAAGAACAAATTTCCAGTCTTCCAGGTGGAAATATGGGACCTATACTTGATTTCCTCCCCCCATCTTCTGCTATTCATTCAGCCACCGTGGCTACACTCCCTCCACAGCTGTTCTCACTTTTATCTCTGTTTTTTTCCTCTGTTCTCATTTACAGTGTTCCAGCCCTACCTCCTGCATTCAGTCTATCCTTTTCAAGTCACTCTACAGTGTGGGAGGAAAAAGGAGGGGCAAGGAAAGAATCGCAGTGTTGCACTGCATTAGACAAAAAGAGTTATCTTGAGAATTTAGACAAAGGCGGGGCTTTGAACCTCAGTGAAACAATAGACATTTTCTTCACTTGTTAATGAGTAAGTGTGTGGCTGATGAAGTGACCATAGACGTTCCTTTTCAGCCCTTGGTGTCTTCCTCACTCTCTAGGAGAGAAAGATTCAGTAAAAATGAAGACACTTGAACCTGAAGCACTAAAAAAGATCCTAAAATGATCATGCAGATATCACTAGGGACGATAAAAAAGAAAAATTGAGAATCTTTGCAAACTGAGAGGAAAGTAATGCTATATCATTAATTCTAATACAGGTTCAGCCAAACTCAACACTCTCATTAAAATTTCTTCTACATCTTTAAAATATATGGTGCTTCTAAGGTTAGAGAGAAATATGTCTACAATTAATTCTCAAACACCAAAGGACTGATTATTGTATTTGTGGATTATACCAGCCCATTTTTCAACCGGCTTTTGTCCCCTATTTGTACACATCTCACAAAAAGATGAAGCCAGAAAGTGAATGTATAACTCTGGAAAATTTAATGGAAGGCCTATCTGGAAATATTTGGCTACATGAATATTGAGGATAATCTTCATTTCAATTACTCATTATTTATATTCTCCATTGTTATGGTAATTAAGAATTGTTTCAAAGTAATAAGCCTACAGGACAGCATTGGAGTGATCAAGGATTTAGTTTTTTTCTTTGACAGCAGTGTGATTCTGAGCAACTCATTACACATAGAGTATTTTTCATATTTTACCCATACTCTATCTTTTTAATGTTGACTCTCTGCTGTGGATCTAAATATGGTCTTAAACATCTAGATGTTGAAATGGAACATAGGCAATCCAACTCAATAGATTTTCTAGGATGTCAGCAATGGGAGGCGTAAATTGAGCAGTCACTAATAGGGAATGGGTTTAATACCCTTTCAGTGATCGAGGTAAATCTCATTTTGGTTGCAGTTCAATGGCACAAGAATGAGTGAGGAAACTTTCCCTTTTCAACATCACCACCTGCTCCAGGAGCTCAGAGGACATCCCTCCCCTTCACCTGTGTAAAGGAAACGTAAATCCTTTGCAGTTGACGTTGAGGCTGTCCACATGTGAGCCTACAAACTTCTTGCTTCTTCTGAAGGAAGAAGCCAGCATCATTCCTACTGGACAGCCGATGGGCAAGGTGCAGGCAAACAGAATGTCCTCTGCAGATGGCTTTGAGGCAAATTCCTAACAGAGCTGTTCAGTGCGGGCAACCTGTGAAACTCACTGCAATAGATACTGTTATAGGCTGAATGTTTATATCTCCCCCAAATATGTTGAAGCTCTAATTCCCAATGTCACTGTATTTGGAGATGGGGCTTTTAAGGAGATAATTAAAGTTTAATGAGATCATAATGTGGAGCCTGAAGTTAATTTGCTTGGTCTGCTACAAACTGAGACCAAGACAAGACACAGTTCTGGAGTCTGGAAAGTCCAAGATGAAGATATTGTCTGGTTTGACTTCTAGTGAAGGTTTTCTTCTTAGCTTGCAGATGATCACTTTCTTACCTCATGTGGCAGAGGTAAGTCAATGAGCACTCCTTCTCTCTTTGGTGTTTCTTCCTCTTGCTATAAGGACACTAGTCCTATTGGTCCAGGGATGTATCCTATGCCCTTATTTAACCCTACTGCCTCCTTATGGGTCATGTCTCCAAATCCGGTCACATTGGAGGTTAGGGCTTCAACATATGAATTTTTGGAGGACACAATTTAGTCCCTAGCAGGCTCTGACCTAATAGGATGAGTGTCTTTATAAGAAGAGATACAAGAGAGCCTGCTCTCTCTTCCTCTCTCCATGAACACTCACTGAGTAAAGACCATGGAAGAAGCCAAGAAAAGAGACCTCACCAGAAACGAAACCTACTGGAGTTTTATCTTGGAATTCCAGATTCCAAAACTATGAGAAAATAAGAGTCTGTTTATTTATATGCTCATTCTATAGTATTTTGTTATGGCATCCCAAGAAGAGTAACACACACATGGATAATTTTCTTGGTGTTGCCCTAGTGGTGGGCACTGGTCAGATATCTCACAAAGCTAGGCAGTCTCTGATGCTGACACTCTCTTCTGTCTGAGATTCTTTGGCCTCTTTCCTCTTATCTCTTTTATCTCCTACTCCTTCCAAACTGGTTAATCCTCATTTCCTTCCTCCAGAATCATAAGGTTCTCTACTGATCCTCTTTACAAATCATTTATTTCTAGCTAGATATTATAACTTCTTTTTGTAGGGCATTATATTTTGATGAACACACGCCCTTTTTTCCTCCAAAAAGAGACTGTCTCTGGTAATTTGAAATATTTCTAACATATATATTGCCTCTTATATGTATATTGACTCTTTCTTTTTGCACTTCTACTGGAACAATCCTCTTTCTCTGCAGTTCAACAAGTGCCTGTGGTTAAAAAGAAGAAGTGTCTGTTAAGAATGTATGAGTCAAAATACCTTGCTATATTTGAATATATTCTATTCCTTTTCCTAATACCAATTTTTTTTAAAAAAACCCATGATTTAGAAGGACTTATGGGATAGAGGAGACAATATATTCGTATAGAAACAACTATGCCGTACATAGAATGTGATTAATGCTGTGAAAGAAGTTCAATTACAGTGAAATAGGAAACTAATTAAGGTAAGGAAACTTGCAAAATAGTGCATGGAAATTGTGTTATTTAACTTCTACTATGAAGAATGAATAGGAGCTTTAAAATGAAACATAATAAAATAAAGCATCTCAGGATTAAAAATGTGTAAGAAAGAAGTTAAAACTATTCTTCAACATTTTGGAAAATTTTTCTATAAATGTGCTCATTATAAATATGCCTATTCTTTCATTTAAAGTATTTTTTTTTTTGAATTCCACTTGGACACAGTCTGCTAGTTACTGTCTTTGTTATCTATTGCTTGTACTTAGAAATTTAAAGAAAACTCTATTTATTTAAAACATTCTTATTCAGACATTTCATTAAACCATATCTTTTTCTCACATACTCAGCAAATGAAAGTAAGATTTGACTTCACTAAAAGAGAAATGTTTCCACCTGTGCCCCAAATATTCTACCACTTATTTTTTTTTTTTTCGGGAAGATAAGTTTTTACTATCAGTTTTTGTTGAAATAGAATCTTAAGCTCTGGATTCAAAGACTAGAGAGACTCAGTTGTGTAATCTCAAGTACTGGGAGCAGGAGGATGGTTACTGTGAGATATTTGAGCAGAGGACCAAGGAAATTCCCAAACAACAAGACACTAGGAAAAGCACATCATGGCTCTCTCTTCACTGAGATGGGCCTCTGCTTTACTCTAATGAGAAGTCTGGTCCTCAGTTTCTTTCTACAGCCTGCATTTGCTTTTCCTGATTTCTGCTTCCTCATAGCTTCAGCTTCCACATCACCACTTCTCTGGTCCTTGTCTATATCATGAACTTTCAGCTCCAATAATCAGTGCTAACTTCCTGGTTGTCTCTTTATTTTTTTCTCTTTAATTTAAATTATTGGCAGATAAAATATGATTTACTTTCCTTATCATTTTGTACCAGGTCCCATCTTGTTAACTAGTCACACTCTACTAACGGCCAACCCTTGTGTCCAAGATCCAGTTCTGGTACATTCAACAAGATTCTGGGCAATGAGAAGTAAGGGTACCATGGTCTTTATAGGGATTTCTCTTTAATAGGTCTAGAAACGATGATTTTACTTGAAATGCAGTAAAGTCTGGAAAGTATTGTGATTGACGTCTTTGGCACAAGAACAGACATTTTGAGTAACTAAGAGTGAAGCATAAGTTTTCTGTCTTCCAGATTTGGCTTAGTTAAAGAAGACAAGGAATTGTATGAAGAAACAAGTAAAGCTGCTCATTCGCATGCAGTCATATGCTACCCTGACATCATAATTTGTTTCAGAGTCAGGCTTTTTTTAGGTTTAAATACAAATGGAAGCTGAATTGGGGAGTGTTTCTTGTTATTTTATGTTAGTAAGTTTTAGCCAATGTTGAGAAAGAGTAAGACACACACACAGAAAGAAAGGCTGGATATCTGTGCTTTTTGCTTAGACCACAATCTGTTCTGTGTCCTTCTTAAACTTGGAAGGAAGTATTGCTCAAATTTATAGCCGTTTCCTTTCTTACATTGTGAATAATATGAAGTATATTCTATGTTTAGAGGATACTCAAACCAGAGCTTGGCTTATTTTTTCTTTTTAATAATTTATTTTTCCTTGACATTGAAATTTCAGAGGAAGCATACAGAATAAATACATGACATATAGCAAGGCTTATGTTTGATTTTCATTTCAGAAGAAGTTTTACATTGCTGTGTAGCCAGAAGTGAAAGACAATTACACAGAGAATCAGGAACGTGAATTTGCAACTGATACTTCTGTGTCTGTCACTCCCTCAGCCACAGCTTCCTCTGCTCTACAGGGATAGGATTGGAGCAGATGTCCTATAAGCTCACTTCTGGCCCCTAGAGAGGCCCACGTGGGCAAAGAGACGAACTGCATCAGTTCTCATCAGCTCTCTTGCGCAGCTCAGCTCACTCACATAAGTGAGGAAGGGGAGTCTTCATTCTCAGAAGCCTAGGAGTTGTTTTATCGTATAAACATTTTAAAAATCATTGCAGAGTTTTGCTAAATGAAAGCAACCAGACTTAAAAGCCATGTGCTGTGTGATTCCATTTAGATAGCATTCTGGAAAAGGCAAAAACTGAGGCATGGAGAACAGATCTGTGGTTGTAAGCTAGTTAGGGGTTGGGAGATGTTTAACTACAAATGGGGAGCATAAAAGAATTTGGGGAGGGCGGTGAGGGAAATTTACGCTTTATTATTTTTTTATTTACATCACTATGTACTTGTCAACACCCATGGAACCGCATCCCAATTAAGTAAATTCTACTACGTGTAAATTATCCAATAAAGTTTAAAAATTCACCACTGAGCAAGTGTTAATATGCTGAAAAACATATAAATATAAATGTCAATATGTTGAAATTATTAACAACCCGTTTTGGATACAAAACGCTGTGCCATCAGAGCTATTTTTTCCCTTTATCAACAGCCAGATGGTTTCATTTATAGTACTCTCTCATGCCCCCTACACTGACCTATTTTTTGAGGCAAAATTTAGAGTTCCTGCTGCTCAGAATAATGAGGTGGAAACAGTTCGCCTCTCACAGTGCGAGCCCAGCTCACCAATGAGCATGCCTTTACACTGTGGGCAATGACACCATAACCTCAAGTGCTGCCATTTGCCACTTGCGCACAGATTCGACGCTGGGACAATTACCACGGGTGAATTCTGCTGATTAGCACCCAAGAGCAGCAAGACAGTAATTGATAAAAGGGAAGTTCTTTTCCGTATAATCGAAGGAAGATGGCTAGTCTCACAAGAACAGAGGAAATGAAGCTTCCTTTGGAATGTTGGCCCTGTTTGAAGTTTTCCGAGCCATTTTGTGTGGCACTCACAGCCGGTTTAGACGAGGGAATTTACCCTTTTTCCAAACGCGAAGGGTTAAATGCACTTCTTGTTCTTTTGCTCTATGTTGCTGCTCCTCAAGCAGTCCTGTGTCATCCAGTCACATTTCTCCGTTGAGCTCGTCGCATGTTGTTCTTGCATGTGATCTGCTGGGACTTTTGTCAAAATATGGCCAAATCATGATGAGATGCCTATCCTGATTCATCATGGAATGTTCTGTGATGACGTGAGACATGGGAGAGAGAGAGAGAGAGATGACATGAGACATGGGAGACAGAGAGAGAGAGAGAGAGAGAGAGAGAGAGAAAGACCTGTGTCTTGTCTCAACTCAGGGACTGACTGATTATAGTTCTTGGAATGAATCCTTACATTTCTGTGAGTCTCCTTTAATGATCATTAAAAATCGAAGAAAATAACAATGGTTGTACTTCCTCATAACATTTTAAAATTATATTTAAAAATAAATAAACACCATGAAAGTGTCAACTGTTGCTGCTCTTATGACTACTATAATGGGTATAGAGAATAGGATGAAGGAAATAAATTCTTCCTGTCTTCTAAACTTGACAGTTGCAGCCCAAACAGGCCCTGGGACTGAGTGTCACTGCTGTGGCTCCAGGCTTCCCAGTGAATCTCTCCAGGTTTGCCACTATTTTATGGCCTTCACATCATCATTTTGAGATCCTAACATTCATCCTCCTCCTGACCTTCTCCTGCTTAGAATTCTTGGATTTTAATTTGCCTGCCCAGGATAATACTTAAACTCCTAAGCCATTTCATAAAATCAAGCACTTTAAATTCAGTTAACATTGTCTTTATTTCCTCTCATGTGATAGATTTGCAAAGATTTAGAATTATCTCTAATTCTCAGGGTCTCATGAATGCTTTCTTAAAATATAAAATGCACATAAAATTAATAAGCATTCCAGCAATCCAACAGATTCAGCTTTTAGACTTCGGATTTAATTTCCATAATTTGTCTTCCCATAGGCCCTTCACAGAATTATTTGCTCTGAAAAAGATCATAATAATGATTTAATATATCTTAAATGCATCTTTAAAATGAAGAACCAATTTTGTAATCCTAACTGGGCACTCCTTCTTTTCAAGAAAATATTTAGAAATTTTAATAAAGAAATTTTTGCCACCATTGTACTTTAAAAAAAAAAATCGATATGCTTGGTAGACAATACAAATGAACTGCAATATTAGACCTTAACCAAGAAATTTAGCTCTTTCTGCAATTGTCCTGATAAAAATTCCTTTCATAAAAATGATAGTTTGGGGGCATTTGTTTTTCTTCTAGATGTTTGCTTCTCAAGGCAATTTTCCAGACAAAACGAAGTTCAGTGTGTTTCCCCCTCTTTTTGACAGTTATACTAAGCAAAAATGACAGTGTTTATTAACCCTCTGGCCTCTCTTGGGGCTGTCCTTTCTGAATCAATTGTCATGATTTACGAGTAGAACACTCTCCTGATTTTCCTCTGTTCCCTGGTTTCTCTTTCAGCACTAGTGAAAACCTTGTTTATGTGGGAGATAATAACACTACCTCAGACAGCTCCCCAAACTAAGATTGTTCAGAATTAGCATGATGACACACAACTCCAACTTTTTTTCCTGCCCATCCAAAGCAAAGGATTGTAAAAGCAAAAATAAATTTTAGCTTCTTCCCTCAAAGCCTTGTGTTTATAAATTTAGATACACTATAGATTCAAAACCTTGATCTGCATACTAAAGAAAATAACTTTTCTTCAAAGAACAGTTAATTTTTTTAATTTTTAATTTTAAAGATGTGGGCTAAAATTCAGGGTTAAGTATACGAATGTTCATTATGCAGGTACCCTTGTCGACAAGGTGTGCCCTCTCCCCAGCAGTTTCCCACTACTGCCAATTTCTTACAGTATTACGATAATTGTTCAAGGTGGAATGTCATTTTCTAATTGCATATTAGTAGGCATATCAAATATGGCTAGCCTTATGATAAGTTTGGCTTTTTGGTTTTTGTTTGTTTTCAAATTATTTTCATCTAAGTGCATGAAATTCCTTCCTAGTTTAATACCATGGAAAGAAAAAATGGTTTGTTTTGTGCTGTGCTAGAATTAGTTTTAAAAGTGTTTTAGTTGATGAAGGTTAAATCTGATGTGACAGCTTAGGTCCTTCAAGAAAAAGACACTAAGGTAGAAATGAACATACAAAATATTTGTTAAAAGAATGTCTGTGAAAGACAGAGAGGAGTAGTAGGTAGGGGAATTGATGCAGGGCTGACACCTATGAAAGCATCCAACCATGGTGCTTCCTTGAGAAAGTCTCAACTAGACTTAGGGGAGCAGCCCAGGGAACGTGTGGCTTTGACTTGAGCCCTAGCAGGTCTGAAGGTATGACAGCACACAGCATACCTTACAGCAGGTTTTTTTGGAGGGAGATCAGAGTGGCATATCTCCATAGTCACTGCACGTACCCAGAAAGATCATATGCTAAGGCCATCAACCAGAATTAATCTAAAATGTTTTCATTATATTCTGTCTTTATTAGTTGAACAAGGCTCTAAGGAACCAACTTAAGAGAAACCATGTTGTAACTGGCTTAGAAATCATTTTTGTTCAAGAATCTAAGTCACGTTTCAATAGAAACAAAATCTCAAACTAAGCACGTAGGTCCATAGGCTTGAAGCATATTGACATTTTGAACATTAACTGAAATCCATTAGATTTATTGAACATACTTTTTATGTTACAGTGTGTGTGGAAGTAGACTAGGACATGTACTTGATAATTTATATAATGTTTCTTTTATTATATAATTTAATCCCATTTAGGGCACAGTCTGGATCGATATTTAGGCAAATGACTATCATGATTTGGGCTATTCAGACACTCAGGACAGACCATAAATGAAAAAGCGGAGGAAGTTTATATACACTGAGGCAGACTTTTGGAGTAGGGGAGTGGGTCACGGAAGGAAGGAAAGTCCAGGGCAAATAATAACAGAATCATCAGTTGGAGGCCTGAAGAGAGACTCATTTGCTATATGTGGGTACAGAGTGGGAGTTTATCACAGTTCAAGGACCTAATTGCAGGAATAGAATCAAGTCAGAGAAGAAAAAAATAGCAAAACCAACCTAATGTCATTTAGAGGTCCAAGAAGTATGCTATTACTTCTATCTACAGACAGGCTCTATCTTAGAGTCTGCACAGGGAAAACTGGTGGTCTCATCCATGAATATCATTGGAAAGGAGAGGAAGGAAAGAGGAGTGAACAAACCATTATAAAACTGGATGCAGCTATCCACTAGGCTAGGTTAAAAAAAAAAAGTATGAACATGTCATAGGATTCATCAGCTTTTATTTTTACAAAGCTTTATATATAATTTGACAAGTCAAATTCTACTCATAATAAATACCTTAGCTTATTTCACTGATAGTGGGCACTTACTCTTCTCTATTACAGAAATGAATAATATACAATCTGTACAAGTTACATGTCTAGGTAGAAGGCCAGATACTCACCATAGGAGAACCTGGATGGGGATTTCATCAAGATCCCTTTTCCCAGGCATTCACAAGGTAGGAGAGAAATGGCTCTATCTGACAACAAAGGTACTAAAAGCAGTTAGATGACCAAAGTCCTTTGGGAAATTTGCAGAGGTGAGACGATATTAAAGAAAAAAAAAAATCTTTGATAAGATTTGGAGACTGGGCATAAAAAAAAATAAAACTAGTAAGTTTCCTCTTAAATCATGACTATCCACTTGTGATTTTAAGTTTCTCTTTCACTCCACTGGGGTCTAAGATTCTGGTATCACGAGAGTCAAGTTAGATTTTTTAAACCAAGTAGTTGAAATGAACAAAAATTTTGAATGAAAACACAGGACTTAGGCCTATTACCCCAAAATGGCATAATTGGAGGAATTCCACTTACATTCTAAGTACAGTGTTCAGTGTGGCAAACAAACAAAATCAACTTCAACAACAAAACCACCTCAGTGGTGAAAACATAAAGTAAGTCTGTTAAGAGACTGACAAAGACAACATGATTATGTCCAATAGCCAATTTTACAAAAGAATATAAGAAAGATCTATATATAAAATTAAGGCTTTAATAAAGTTAAAATACAAATAGAATGAATCTCAATCTAGTTAACCAGAATCAAGCATATTATAGTAAAAACCAATATAGGTGGAACAACAAAGGAAACAAGTTACTCAACAGAAGGGGGGAATCTATTAGAGATATATCAACTTTTGTCATTATGCTAGATGCAAACAGAAGGAAATCATTGGATTCAATACAATGAAGGTTGTCATATTTGTTGGTTTAATATTGCAGAGTAGCACCTTTCCCAATGCTACACAGTTTTCTAAATAACATGAACTTGAATTAATGTGGTTTTAGAATTTTTTGATGTGAAGAAAGTCCGGTGCTGTAGACCAAGGATATGAATCACTTCTGTAAAAAATGAGAACTTTGAAACTTGAAAAAAAAAAAAAATTTTTGTTTTGTCCTTAAATTAAAATATCATACCTTCCCTCAATCTTAATGCATTCTATGTTCTATGTGAAGCATGTCACTGTAAAACAGCATTTACTTTCACTTAATATAGTAATGCATTCCTGTGTTACTTGGAAGACCTCAACATTAGAAGAATTTAAGTGTGAATTAAACTGAGTAACAATACATAGCTTTTAGAGATTTACTGCAGGCATCACATAATTTTCATAAAGAATGGTTTAGAACTCTGTGTGAAGAGTTTATTTCAAGTTGCTTTAGATTTTATAATAACTGGGTTACTTTTGCAAAGGGTCAAGCAATGGAGGGACTGGAGGCAGGTCTGGTTTAACTCACAGGGCATGTCACCTTCACTGGTGTCACTTTTCTTTCATGCATCTTCTGAAAACTTCACCAATTTTTCTATCATTCCTTAGATATTCCTGCCTGAGAGGGGAAATGGATAGAAGACAAGAAGTTTTGAAGAGAAAGATTGCAGCTACATACGTCTTCATTACCTAGTAAACATTCTGCTACTGTCAGAATAAATGGAAGCCTCTTAGATTAAAAAAAATACGATGCATAACTCGAGATGCTAACAACAGTAAATAATGAAAGTAATGCAGAGAATAAAGTCACACTGACAGTGTGATTTGGGTCAGCTACTTGACTGCTCCTATGGTCCATCACACATTGGTAGGAGACATTCACTTTCTCAAGCACTGTGAAGTTTAAATACCATACTTTATGTGGACCCCCCACCATGGTAGCAAAAGCACAATTTGCTCCTCTATATATTTACTCTTTCACTTTCTGGGATTGACAATACCCTAAGTGACAAGAAGGGGTGGAGAAGGCAAAGCAGTCTATGGAGGGATGGGGGCACTTTCAGAGATGAAAGCAATGTGATTTCCACTTTCATCGACAGCCTGGAGTTTTGCTATATCCATCTTTTCAGAACGGGATTCCTCAGACTTTAGTGTGATAAAGTGAGGGGGACCTATTAAAATGCAAATATTTGGGTCCCACTCTCTCTCTTTCAAGGCTCTGCACCCAAGAGAAGTTAGGGTTTGTCCAAGAATCTACAGCCCTGGGGAGGTCATACACACCTGTTCTAGATTTGAAAGCCTGCTCAAATTTCAGTTTTTATTATATTTCTTCATGCTTGCCCTGAATTCTAATAGCAGACTTCAAAATGGAAAAATTGGGGGAAATATCCAAATTATCTGAGAATATAGTAAGAGAACACTATTTGGATTCCCAGTCTCTAGGCTCAGATAAATTATGCTGAGGGTACTGCAGGAGATGGCAGGTGTGACATCAGAGTCACCGTGGTAATTATTTGAAAAGCACGAAGCCTGGGAGAGAAGCCAAACCTGGAAGAAAGCAAATGTCTCCACTTTGAAGGGGAAAGGCAAGGTTAGAAATAGAAAATACAGGCTGGCAACTTTAGCATACAATTTTTAAATGCTAATTAAAGAAAATGTTTATGAGACATTAAAGAGAATGTGGAATCAACATGAGTTCATTAAGAAACAGTTATGCCAAATAATCTCATTACTTTTTTTTCTTTTTTACATACAAAAAAAGACAGGAGACTTCTATTTCTGGCAATATAGCAAACTAGACGAATAGAAAAATTTCCTCCTAGAAAAAAAAATGCTCAAAATACTAGATTTATTTTTAAAATTAAAAAAAAAATCATTTTTAAGCTTGACTGAACTGAGGGTAAAGGGAGACAATCTAAACCAGAAAGTGGGATTGCACACAGCCAAGTCGGGTAAGAGCTGCGTTCATCCAAAGACATCTGCCTGTGTTTGGTGGTCTGGACTTGAACTTTAAGAGGCAAACATGACAAAGTCCTCCTGAGCCTGGAGGGTGATCTAATCAATACTGCCACGTGTCTGCCTCAGGACTCTGGGGGTAAGGTGGAGAAGTTTCTCTGAATTCTTGATCACAAACCAGCATATGCATGATTCACAGCCAAAAATTCAACTACCTGTGTGGCCTGAAGTTTCCCTCACAAGAATCTAGTTTTAAGTGATCCTAGTTTGGGCGTGCCCCCAGGTGCTGGTGGAACAGAACACATAATTTCTAATTGGGGAAAGCTCTCGACATAAGTCGCTAGAATTCTCAAAATAAAAATCCAAGAACACTTAGAAAACAAAACATTGAAAAATATACCATTTAAAAGAACATCAGAAGAAGCAACTTGGAGGGATTGAGAGTCTATAATACTCTGATCTATCACAGAAACAAAGAACTGAGTACCACAAGTTCTCACTCATAAGTGGACCCTGAACAATTATCATAATACTATAAAAAAGGGATTGGCAGTAGTGGGGAACTGCCAGGGGAGGGGGAGCACACTTCATCAAGGAGGTTACCTGAGCTCAAGCCAGGCGAAGTAGGCACCAAAGTGACGCCCAAACTTTACCTGTATAATGACCATTTGTATATCTAATCCTGAACTGTACCCCACAACTTTAAAATTAAAGATAAATAAACATTTTTTTTAAGAAAGAGATTCGGTATCATAGAATAAATTCAGAAAGTGAATAATAAACACTAAATTCAGGCTAACAGCTACCTCTGGGGGGAAGTTGGGAAATGACATCAGAGAACAGTAGTGCCCAGGGAGTGTCAAAGGTATTGGCTTTCTTCTATTTCTTAAGCTTATGGGTAGACATGTGAGTGTCTGTTTATTGTTCTTCATATAGTCCCTATATGTTAGGTGCACTTGTTGTTTACATTTCCCAGTAAATATTAAGTGCTATATGGTTGTTGATACGTAAATGGTCCTTGGCATAGAGCTTAATGGTTTTATCATAGGCAAAACCTTGATACTTGGGTATCTTTAAAGATAATAGAGCTACTAAGCTAAGAATACTTTTTGAATGGTTTCAAGCATGCCACAAGATTTTCACTTCGGGCCTGAGCTTCCTTTTTGTTCATAGCTTGTGTGAGTATTTACTTGGGGGTTCTGACCACACTGTTATGAAAGTACAAGATCGTTGAATGCGCTATTGCTGAGTTGACAGTTTCAATGTTTAAATTTCCTCTATTAAAGTCTTAGAATTTAGGACCAGGCTGATGGAAAGGAAAGTGGAACAAACTATAGGAAAAAAATACCTGAAATCTTAGGGGGTGGACAGATCATTATAACATATATGCCAGTGACCCGCAAACATTTGAAGTTAGTTGCATGAAAGGGCAGAGATTTCTTCTGTCTTCCTCTTGAGGAGGTTTTTGCACATTGCAGGGAGGCAGAATTTAGCTCATCACGAGAAAAGTACTTTACAAAAATTCTAATTATTCAACCCAAACTGAAAAATGAGGCAATAAGCTCTCTAGCAGATATTTCGCTTTTGCTGACAGCAGCCCCCCCACCCCTAGTTTTAAACTGGACTCTGATAATGACTCTCTATCTCATAGCCTGGGAGCAGGTTGACTAGACAAGGCAGCCTTATTTACTTACCATGGCATCTCCATAAGTTAGCACCATGTACAGCATATCATAGTTGCTCTGAATTAAGCAGAACTGGTGGAAGTGAGTTAAGGTGATGCTGAACTGCTTTGATCCAGGAAACAATACTGGTTCTTCCCCTTGAAGAAACTGCTTATCCTTGACTTATACCAGTTTGATTCTCAGATTCAGTCTCTCTGTTACATCTATATGTCCTGCTTGCAATCTAGAACTAGTGTTGAAGATGGATTGAGAAGCCCGTCAACTCCACCAACAGATCTAGAAAAAGCAGGTCAGGACTGCTAGAAAAACAGATGCTAAGGAAGTCAGCCAAAAAGCAAATGCAGATGTCATGTGAAATGATGCCACTTCAAATGTTAATATGACATATAACTCATGTAAATGACTTCACCAGTTCAGGGTACATTTATGCTGCCATCACTTCTTATATCCTTATTATTGTTCAACTAGCCTTAATTGTCAGTAGAAAATACAGAAGCTGTTTTAGGGTCTGTCTGTCCTGGATATAATCATACACCCAAACTGCCACAGGGGTAAAACAAAAAAACAAAAAGTTAGGAGAGTTTAAACTCTGCTAGTGGGGTTTGAGGAGGAACAGAGGTAGTTCCACCTCTAAATACAGGTTTCTGATTCTTTCCTGCCTCTTACTGCCTCGTGATGTCACTGTGGCAGACTGTTCATGCACAATCTTGCAAAAGTGTGTCCCACTGCTTTGATGCCCTACGTAGTCCCTGAGTTAACTTACACTTGCGTCTTTATCCACATCCCAATGCTCAGCATAGTTTCGTCAGATGACCATACTTTGTCAAGGTAGCTAGAGCCTCAGGAATGTGAGACTCAGTACCATACTATTTTTAAACCAGCCTTCACCCTCAAGTTCTTAGAACTAGGATCTCGAACCCAGGTCTTCAGTTCAGATGTCCTCTGCCATTTTTAAGCACATTCCCTTCCAGCTCACTCGGTGTCTGTTACCTCAGGGGGACTTCCTGGTAAACCCAATGTGGTTTTCTAACTTTGAATCTCAGGAAGAGTCTGAGAGTCTGGGTCCCTGCCTATCAGAAAGCACTTCTACCCTTTTGCATCACATGGAATATTTATCACCTGGAGCTTCTTTTTCTGAAGCCCCAAAGGGTTCATTTCATCTCTCCCGGGGATCAAGAGGCCTATTTATCCTACAGGATCCTGGGGTTCCACAAAAGTAATTACTTAGTCAGTAAAGGCATCAGCCTCAACTTGACTTTCAGAGTCTGCCTGTTCTAAAAAGTAACTGCTGGACAAGATGCCCCATTAAATCTTCACCTTGATTTATAAATAAAACTCACCATGGCTATAACTCAAATAAACAAGGGCCATTGTAAAGCGCCCTCCTCTTGCCTCGAGGCCAATGGATCCTCCAAAAATAAATTCCATGAATTCAACTCTGAAAGCATTGACAAGCAAAATAGATTGGTGCGGTGGCTGTCTTGAACTGTGTTCTCTCTTACAGCACTCCACAACTCTCTTGAAAATTATTATTTTCTAGTCTGGACCTTCTCATTTTATTTTTCCCAACCTTTAATTTTGAAAAATTCAATCCCACAGAAAAGTTACAAGAAAAGCATGATGAAAACCCATATACCCTTCATCTAGATTCACTAATATATCTCTGCATATATATGTATATATATATGTATTTATGCATTTGCATTGCCTAAACCATTTAAGTTTTAGTTCCAGAGATCACAAGATTTCATCTCTAAATATTTTAACATGTATCTTCTAAGAATATCCTACTATACAACACAATACAATTATCTCTCTGAGGAAATTAACACTGACATAATACTCTTATAATTTATATTCACATTCCTCCTTTTTTCACTTTTTCTTTCTATGTCCAGTCAAGGAGCTTGACTTACAGCTAGGTGTCATGTTTCTCCAGTCTCCTCTACCTGTTAGGTAGTTCACATGAGTGGTGAATAATTCCTCCAACTGTTACATACTTCATGTTGCTGATATTTTTGAAGACTTCAAGCCTGTTTTGTAGAATGTCCCTTTCCTTGAGTTTGTATGAGTCTTCCCTCAGCATTACATGTAGATTGGATACTGTTAGCTATTACATTGTATAGGTAGTAAATATTCTCCTTAGATAGCTCTGTTTGTCTAAAATATCTTTTTTGTGGTAGCTTCCACATCTCCATGGTTCTCTCCAGGGCTTCAATATGATTTTGGTAGGCCCTGGGGACTTTTCTCTTTGTGAGCTTCTTCCCTCATTATATATATATATATATATATACACACACACATATATACACATATATATATACATACATTCACACACACACATATATATACATTTAAAATTATATTTTATACTTGTGTTGGTATAAAGCCTAATATAATCTATATTACATATTAATCATTATTATATCCATTTGTTCATTCTAATTTTAAAGAAATTAACATTAAAACATCCCAGGAGCCCCTAAACATGGGCCTGAGGCACTGAGTCTAATGGACAAGATGGCACTGATTCTTTCTTTCTTCTTTGACACAAATGTTCTCTCTTTATCTCTTTCTCTGTCTGTCTGTCTGTCTCTCACCAAATCTCCGAGTCCCACCAGTTCTCCTGACAACTCTCCTTCCCTCTCCTCGGTGGTACAGTTTAGCTTCTCTCCACATTTTTTTTCTTCCCCATGCACGTCCATCACCCTCTGCACAGCAAATACCAGAGCCCAGTTGCACGAGAGTCCCTCTTCCTTGGGCAGGAGTCAGGAAAGGAGCCAGTCATATTCTCTGCCATGATTTTATGATCAGAAACCGGATCCCACAGTCGCTGGCAGATTTCTTGCCACCCACCACCTCTATCAGTTCAACTTTAGTCACGTAGGGGTTTCACAAGAGAAAATCAGCTAACTCATAGCAGAAAAGATTGCAGTGTGTGACAGAGGTCTGCTTTTCAGTCAAGACCCTGCATCTGTGAATAGGGCTAATGAATATAAGTTTGTTGACTGGCCCCGTGAAGGCGCCTTCAAAACATTTGTAGGTGTCTAATATTATTCTTCATTGATACTCAAGGGCAACCTGAAGTCTGCCTCCTAACTTTATCTGAGCTTATGCACTTATGTCCCAGACCCCTGCAAAGCACTGTATATCTGCCCACTTAATCACCCTGAGAGCTCCTCTTACAGGGCTACCATTATCCCGGTTATACAGCTGGAACAGCTGAGACTTTCAAACGTTTAAGTAACTTGCCCTAAACTTGCCCAAGTTCTACTATCATAAGAGGTGGGCAGAATTCAGACCAGAGCTGTCTCACTCCCACATCCCAGGATAGCCGGTTTCCCACCTTAGATCTGCAGAGGGCTGAGGGCCTGGAATGGGACAGAGGATAAGAGATAGTAGAAAAATGGGAGGCTCTACTGGGTTCCCTTTCTCTCTCCCAGGGGGAAAACACAATTAGGCCTCAATTTTAATACATTTCCCTGTTTATAGGGTCCTTGGAGATTCTCAGAGTAAATTTCCATGGGGGGGGGCTTTTTACTCAGCTGAATTCTATGACCTAAACTCAGTCATTCCCTTCTCAATCTCAGATCCTTTACCTGTAAAACAGTATGTTCTGACTCAGAGGATAAACCTTTAATAGAGCAAGCGCTGAGCGCTTAATAAAAGCCTCTTATTGTCAGCACTAAATATCACATTTTAGTAAGTGGCAACATTCTAAAGTTCTAAAGTTAAAGTTAGAAAATGAAAACAGTTTATACGAGGGATAAAAGGAAAATCTGAAACACACAAAAAACTATGTTCTTTCATCACTTAAAAAAATGAAACTCTGAAATTGTTCTGATGTGCATTTAAACACTTTAGTCATTATTTGACAAATGAGTGTTTTTTTGGAAGAGATATATTTCTGGATTTGGGGAGGTGCATTCATCCAATCCCTAATATTGGTGGAATTAAAAACTAAGGATACAGCATTTTATTTTTCTATTTTAAAAAAAGGAAAACAAGGGGCTTTATTTTTTTTTATGAGGCTTGTGACCAGGATCCCTGCTAAAGAACAAACCATGTCTCCCTAAGTAATAGAAGCCTCGTCATTAACTGGCTGAGCTGCAGGCTCACCAGCCAACACACAGCACCGAGTAATAAAGGAAATGGCCGCGTGGGCAGGCAGTAAAAGGTGTCTGTAGGAAAGGCTGTGACTAAGTCTCCACTAATCAGTGTATCATCGGTGGAGCTCAGGCAGGAATGTGTGCCCCAATGAGGGGCCCTTCTCTGGTCACGCTCGTGTTCCGACTCCCACACAAAAGCATTGCCCCAGGACTTTGATTGCTCCAGTCCCAGAGGATGCTGGGTGTGTTTCAGGACATTTAGACTGAGTTCGCTTATCACCCAAAGTACGAAATATACATGAATTCATACCGATATAAATAAATGATTGCATAAACAAATAAGTGAGGGAGAAGAGAAAACCCGTCCTTATGGAAACATTCCAAATAATACTCCCTTCTCTAGGAGAGGGAGTTTAATTTCTCCCACCTTCACCCCTCCTTGGGGATGGGCTAGTCACTCATTTCCAAATAATGAAGTAGAGAAGGGCAAAACAGTAACTCTGCAGTGGAGAGAAGTGGAAGACATCACCTCAACCAAGAGATGAAGGTTAACATCACCAATGGTGGCACATGAATCTCTTATGCCCCCTAATATGACGTGATGAGGAAGGGTCGTCACCTCTGTGGTATTCGTTTTTTTTTTTTTGAGTTGGAGTCTCACTCTGTCACCCAGACTGGAGTGCAGTGGCCACTCCCGGCCACCGCAGCCTCGACCTACTGGGCTCCGGCGATCCTCCCGCCTCAGCCTTCAAGTAGCTGGAACTACAGGCACGCACTATCATGCCTGGCTAATTTTTGATTTATTGTAGAGATGAGGGCTTGTCAAGTTTCCCAGGCGGGTCTCGAACCCGCGGACTCAGGCAATTCACTCACCTTGGCCTCCCAAAGTGCTGGGATTACAGGCTGAGCCACCGAGCCCGGCCCTCCTGTGGTATTCTTTACAAAACCCTTAATCCCTGTCTAATCATGAGAAAAATGCCAGCAAAGTCCAGATTTTCTGGATTTCTAGCCAGTGTGTCTTAAGACTCTTAAGGTCATGAAAGTCAGGGAAAGACTGAGAAACTGACAGACCAGAAGAAACTAAGAAGACATCATAACTAAGTGCAAAATGCTACCCTGAACTGGACACTGGAAAAGGAAGAGGACATTCATGGAAAACCTGGTGAAACCCAAATAATGTCAGGAATTTACTTAGTAGTAATATACCAATGTCAATTTCTTGATTTTGACAAATGTACCTTGAAAATGTTAGATGTTGATCATGGGGAAACTGGGTAAGCGGTATATGGAAACTCTATAGAGTCTTTTCAACCCTTCTTCAAATTGTAGGAGGAAAAAAAAATTTTTCTTCTTCTACTCCCCTGAGTTCTTAGCTGGGGCCCTTGTAACAAAAGACAGATTAACAAAAATAAGAAAAAAAATAAAAATAGAAATAAACACCAACCGGTTTATTAACATGTGTACGTCTCTGGGAGGTACTCAGAGAAAATGAATAAATCTTAACGAGATGGCTTAGAGCTCTGGTTGGTCTGCACAAGACAAAGAAAGGAAACCTTTAGTCTCTAGGGTGACAGACTATGAAAAAGCAAATATAAGATAAACGAATGGTAGAAAAAGGCTAGTTAGTAAATTCTGTCATGTAGAGTCCTCTATGTCATCTCCAGGTTGACAAGAGTCTAAATTTGTCTTCTGTGCTCAATCTTTGTCCTTCCTTGTATAAAGGGAAGAAGGGACATTTTGGGAATTTATGTCCTGTTTTTAGGAAAATAGGGAGAGGCAGAGCACTTCTCTTATATCTGCTTCTTCTCTATTGGTTTCAGTTCAAAATAATCATTATGCCAAAATGGCATATTTTACTACCCTTCAAAATCCAAAATTATTCCCAAGCGAAGGTTATTTTAAAAAAACAAAAAACAAGTTTACTCCCCAGAAAAAGAGTAGCTTATTAGAGTTGTGTATTTTTTGGTATATTCTACCAAAAATGTGGTCCCTCCTCCCACATTTAACTCATTTTTGCAATAGGGCATTTTGGTGTCTAGGTTTTTCAGTCTTCATACACCTCTGGAAATCAAAGTGCTTGTTCAAGCAAGTAGCTGTTGCTAATCTTCAAGCAGCTAAGGTATGCACAGAAAAGAAATTGGAGAACAAATTTAAAGAGCCGATTGAACTTTTGCTTTTAAAGCATTTTAATGTATTCTGGTTATAACTAGCTCTCTGTAAAGGGCAGCAACACTGCTGATAAAAGCTAGTGGTCAGGAAGGCAGGGACAGAGGCACATTAAGAAAAAGGGACGCCTACCAAGCTCCCAGAGATGGTTATGGAGCAAAAATTAGCTGGGGTGGCAGGTAGGTGAAGTAGAGAGGAAAAGCAAATGCTGGGCCTTCACCAGTATCCCAGTCCTGTCCTTATTATAAATGCTTTCCTGCTCTCCTATCACTAACGTCTGAGCACTCCCTTCCCACAATTCCTTGGAAATCTGTGTGTTTGCTGTGCAGACTTGCCCAGAGGGAAAGTGTCTTAAGAGCTGCCACTAATGTCCTCAAGACAGAGACAGCATCAAGAGGTCCCAGCTTTTGCTGCCACAGAACAGTCTGTGATTCTGCAGCTGAAACCAGAGATTCTTTTTCTCCAGAAACAATTGTAAATTTAGCTTCTTCAGCACCTTGATGAAGCACTATACTGTCTCATACATTCGCAGATTACTTTGTGAAAGTCTAGTAAAATAGACTACCATTTGATAGCCCTATTTCTCTGTGGAAATGCATTTCAAATTCGAAGCCATCAATTTATAAGAGATGATTTGGAAAATTTAGAAGTTAGGAAATGCTTGATCACATGAAATTATGGGCCCTATTATCTGAAGATGGAAGATACAAGCTTTGACCTAGATCATGAAAAAAAATCAACTCGGTTTCATATAGGGACAATTTAAGATGAGGGGAGACAAAAACAGAATCAAACTAGGGTAAGCTGGATGAGATGAGTTCTTCCTAACTGAATGCTGCAACAACTCTCAGGCAGGGACATTACCAGGTAGAGAAGGTGTCTTTAATGAGCATATTGGTATTGCAAGAGGCTGGAGAGCAAGACTGAAATGTTAAACAGTTTTGCACTTTCCTGTCAGGGAGCTCTAGTTCAAAATGGAAATATCTATCTTTATTTTCCTTCATGCATGACAACAATGAGTTATCCATTTTTTCATGAGAGTTGAATGGGTATACAGATGAATATCTTCCTAGGGTGCATGCAGAAAAGTGGGGTTTAAATTGCATAATGAATTTTCTCTACAGGAAGCTATTCTAAAACAGAGTCATGTCCATAATCTGATGGTATTGATGTACACTTGGGAAGATGTATTATTTCACTTTACCATGAAAAAGCAACTCAAAACTTAGAATGCTTTTTTCATTCACTGGATAACTCCATTTAAAATCACACTGAGCTTTATAACACTTCACTGTTATATTTCTGTGATCAACAGATTGGTGTCTTCCGATGAGCTATAGAATAAAATATATCTATTATACTGAGGGAAAATTAAAGTGCAACCTTCATTTTCTGAAAAACAGACAGACAAATAAAAAGACAGGTCACAGTTTTATAGCCCCAAAAAGGGCGTATGTCAGGAAGGCTTCAGACACTTCTAATTCAGAGCTGTGGATTTTGGAAATGGACGATGATTAGGAAATGGAGAGTTGTGATCAGTTGATCTTCTATCTGCCATTTCCCCAAGGTGCAATTGCTGCTTTCTGTATTGGAAAACCATGTTTGCTTTGCTGCATGCTGGTTGTCAGGTCTTTAATGCAGTTAGTCTACTCAGTGCACACAGAGCTGGACTAATGTGACTAAGAGGTACGTGAAGAAGCCAATTTCTCAAAACTCAA
Source organism: Carlito syrichta (assembly GCF_000164805.1). Lineage (NCBI taxonomy): Eukaryota > Metazoa > Chordata > Mammalia > Primates > Tarsiidae > Carlito > Carlito syrichta. Next base: position 291,745 of record NW_007064575.1, on the reverse strand, counting down.
TAAATCTCAGATAGGCATTTTACTGTGAGTTTCTTATAGCATCATCTCTAACAGAAACCCAGTAGAAAAAGTCTCTTTTATATATTCCTGTCCCAGAATCTTTTGCTTCTGGTGCAAGGTCCCGCTCAGCCACTATGGTTTCTCTGAGACCTGGAACAAAGTAACCATTAGTGGCCTGGTTAGACAGAATCAGTATGTCCCAACATCATGATGCCTGCCGACCTTATGCAGATAGGGAATAAAAGGCCTCAAATTCAATTCACAAGTGAGTTTCTTCCAAATTTTATGTAATCAGAGCCTCTCTTCACAATGCCCCAGATTCACAATTCCCACGCTTGCTTCCTACTTCACCACTAACAAGCCACTTCATACAATCAGGAATAGAGATTAGTAATAGGAAGTTAAAGGAAAAGAACATTTTTGGAATTTATCTTGGTATTTAATCTGGTGATTGCATCTTCCACTGGAAACACTGAATATGTGATAATGTGCATATAATCATTATTTCTTTTCTCACATTTAATAGCTAAGTGCTGCTCATAAACCACCCATCATGAAATGGCCAAATGCATTGATGCATCTCATTCATCAGATTTTCAAAAGGGTTATTTCCAAAGTTCAAGAATCATTATTGCTAGCCACATCTATAGCTGTAATTTGGTTTTTGTCTATATAATGTATGTGACACACATACATATAAGGGGAGACTCTCCCCCCAAAAAGTATTATTTTTTGAAGGGTAGGTCCCTTGTAGTACAGGCTTCCCCCATTAGGTTAGTGTTCTTGGAATCCGTCAGCATCAGTGTACCAGCTAGCATTATTGTGAGAGGCTGCATTCGGCTTCAGTGGATTTTGGGGGGGAGATTATTTCAATGCATTTGGCCATTTCATGATGGGTGGTTTATGAGCATACCTTCCCAGGCCGCAATGAGTGTTCAGCAATTTTTGACCAAAAAACGGCATGATCCCTATGCCCCACCTTCCCTATTCACAGGCTTGCTCTCTGAGCAACTTTTTTGCTGTTGCTGTTTTCCTGGATGAAAAAAGTCCTCAGAGGGAAACATTTGCCAATGTGGAAGAGGTGAAGCAAACAAAATGGCAGAAACACTAAAGGCATCAAAATTGATGAGTCCAAAAACTGTTTAGAACAGTGGAAAAAAAGTCTTAATAGATGTATTGCACCAAACAGAGAGTACTTTGAAGGTGACTGAAGTTTAAATATGTAAGAATAAATACACATTTTAAAATAAATAAATTCCAGGTTGTTTGGGTCCCCTCCGTATACATCCATGTATGAAATATCAGCATACAGATGTCTCAAAGTTACTTGTTCAAACGCTGTGCATTCCATTCTCCAACCTTGGGTTCGTTCTCAGATAGTCTCTTTTTCCCACTCTGAAATTTTGGATTTAAGGATCCACTTGAAGCAATTTTTATAGCCATTCAAGAGACACATGGAGGTTAAGCCAGATGAAAGCCACAAAAGGTGTTTGCAACGGACTAGTTCACTGTGAAATTCCAGTCACGGCACCTGTGTGGGGTAGTTATGGGGATCTGAAGATAAACACCCAAAGCCAGGCTGAAAGATAGGGCAGTGGCACCAGTAGGAGCCTGGCTGTCCTAGTCATCTTCAGGTGACACAGCACTTGCATGTCCTGATTTCAAGGTGCTGTGTCACCTGAAGATGACTGGGCCCTCATCTAGTGTCTGGACAGTATAAGTTGTTTAGGAGACATGGAGCAAGCAGCCTTATACTGCCTCCAATGCACACGCTTATTAGTAAAACTTGTTTTAGGGATATTTTCAGAAAAACACAGTATACTAAATAAAAAGTTTTGTTATTTAACAGATGTTACTGACTTTGCATAAAAACATTTTACCTGACCTGGACTTTTTTCCTTGGTCTAAAATTTTTGGTCTTAGATGCATTTGTGAGAATAAACATTTTCTAGAAAGAAAATGAGAAGAAACTTACTATATAAATATAAAATGAAACAACAGTAGCGTGGAAATATATAAATGCAAATGCAGGCAAATGCAAATATAGCACTAATCTATGATGACTTCACAAAATCTTCAAAACTAAACTTAAAAAACTTCAGATATTCATGACTGGAGCCAACTGTAAATAGCACACACAGATATAATTAGTGACATTTAGAAGAATACATTTGAAATTTATAGACTCCAACGTAGCAATTATCCTTTCTAAAACATCATTCAATTTTAGTTTTTAACTTGTTGGAAACTTCCTCATTATATATGAATTATTTCAAAAGTTACTTTCAAAATAATTGATCTTAAACTAACCCTAGAAGAAGACCTTAATAAAAGATTAATAATTGAAATAATTTGGGGGAGATCAGATATACCTTTGATGTCAATTACATTTATACAGAAAGGCCTTATAATCAAAATACCTTTGAGGAAAAAATGTTCTTGGCAACATACTAAACACGTAAGAGCTGTTCTAATTATGTTTAATATTTTTGGCAAAGTGTCAAATTCCTGTGGTATTGAAAATTACAGTGGGAAAGCTTTTTTTCAAAGTGGTTTCTAAAACAAATAAAGCCTATACACAACAGACATGCACGTAAGGCTATATTTTGATGTGAGGCAAAAGAATTCTCCATCTAGGAAGGAAGATAATGAACCCAGCCCAAGCTCAGCCCCTAGATAAAAGCCAAGGGACACAGCTAGCTGGACACACAGCACCCAAAGGGTGCCACAAAATCAGGTGTGACACAGGAAACAGTGGGTCCTAGAAGAATGAAAACGTGTATGGCAGCAACAGCAGGAAATACTCACTCAAGAATTATTCATTAAGTTGTTGGTTGAATCATTCATTCAGCCAAAGCCATTTGGAAGCTTACTATTTGTCAGACATTATGCTATGTGCTGAAAAGTATCACCACTGGCCTGAAAAAGATTTTAGCCTGGTGAAGGAGAAAAGCCACTTTAATAAAGAGGAACGAGTACTATGATAAGGAAACTGGTTCAAATCAGAGTACGGATGCTAAAATAAAGTCTTCTCATAAGCCTGGGTAAGCAAAGATCCAGCAAGAGTCTTTGAAAAGCCACCACATGGACTCATCTGATTGGCTGCCAGACCACCAAGAAGCAATCTAAGTAGCCAAGTGATCTGTTTTAAAGCACTGATACTGGGTCATGGTCTAAAGTTCTATTAAGAATAACAAGTAAGAACCACTAGTTATGAAATGCCAGCCAAAGTAATTACTGTTTTTTGTTATTTATTATGATTAAGGAGACTATTTTACCTTATAACCAGACTGTGTCAGAAACTTACTATACATTTTTACCACATACAACAACTCTGTAAGATTATTATTATTCCATTTTCTAGGTGGGAAAGCAAAGGATAAATGAGGTTTAAAAACATGCTTAAACTTATACATAGCAGATTTAGGATTCACTTTTGGGCCTATCTAGCAGTAAACCTCCCTTCTTAGATTGCACTGTACATCAAGATACTCTTGTCTCAAGAGTGATTGAGTCAGAAGCTGGGGTTATAAAGTCAACTTTAGTCAAATCTTGGAGAACTCAGGAGAAATGATGCACAAGTACATACAACATATGATTCAACTAATAGCAATAGTAACAACAAAACAATCACAACAGCAACTCTAATTTACTGACCTTGTACAATGTACTGGTTATAAAGTGATTGTAAACATCTAGTATTTTCACCTGATCAGCATCTATTCTTCCTTTTTCTAGTAACAGAACCTCGTCTATTTCAGGTAGGCTACATCTGCCGATCTTGGACTCCCATAAAAATTTCTGGTGTGAGTGTATGACCAGGCCTATACATACAAGGTCATGAGTGTTCTTTGGGGAGTTGCCACATGATCCATCTCGGGTTAATTGAGAGTCATCCCAAGGACTTTTTCTGGTGTTATTCACAAAAATTCCCATGTTGGCTGATAAAATACCTAACCTGGAATTATACTTCACCAGCCCCTTGAGAAGAGACTGCTTGTAAAAGAAATACAGACAAAAATAGAGTTCATAGTTAGAAAAGTTTTGATGACATCTGCTTGAAGTCAACCCTACCCCAGATTTTCCAGTTAAGTGAGTCAATGTATTCCCAGCTAGGTTTGGACTTCTGTCCCTAGCACTTGAGAGTTCACTCTAACACTCCATCCTCGTGGTGTCCACGTGTTAATGCACTTAATTACACCTCATCATTACAGAAATGCTCTAGGTTGTGATAGAGTTAGGGAACACCTAGTCCCCAGCCAAAGCTGAAGATCTGAGCAAGTACCTTCTACTGTTCTTTCTTTCTTCTCCTCTTTCTAATGTTCGAATATCATGTAATAACTATGGTTAACATAGCCACTGCAACGGGCATATCTAATGTTTACCACTATGAGTTCAAACAATGCATCTTTGTTTTAAAAACATCAGTGCAATTGCCTGCCAAATTAGTTGTAAGTCTGGTATTTCCCTGGAGCCCCAGTGCTATGATTTTATTAGACATGTCACGGGAGGACCTCATATTGCTGATTTAGCCCGGTGTGGCAGCATGCATCACCACCATCGTTGCTACTGCAGGAAACATCACCGGGGATGGTTGCTGCATTCTGCTGTGGAGATCCTTGGCCAACTCTTTCAAGATGATGCTCAGAGGGAAAAAAAATAGGCGAGTGGGCATGAGGTATGGTTTCTAAATAAGCTCTGTAAGCCTTGTTAACTTATTTATTTATTGAGAAAGCAGGATTTATTGAGAAAAGCTCCCACAGTGGGAGGGAACCCAAAGGAGTTGCCCTACCTTTTTTGACTTCTTTATGCCGATTCAGTTTTCATTCTTGAACCAAAGTTGAACCAAAGTTCTGATGGGACTGTGGAGGTAGACTCTAGGGGCCAGTCCTGACTCCTTCTCCATATTAACATTCTCATTGAGACCAGAACCACTGAGTCTTGGCAGCCAAGTTCAGACTGAAGCCCACACCCTATCCATTTGCTGTGCCTGGCTTGGGATCAGGATTAAAGGTGCAGATTTCTGCTAACTAATGTTCCTTCCCTCAGTCAAGAGGTGTTTCACATCAGGATGCTTTGGACCTCAAACATTACTATTCTTTTTGCTTTCACTCCCAAAATCCATTTCCTAGGACATGAACCCAATGTCAGTATGGCTGGGCCAGGACAGGTTCTAGTATCTGCCTTGTCACATACCTGGAAGCAGATCTTCCCTTCTATGCCCAAGTCCTTGGTCTGCTGGTCCTGACTATTCTAACCATCATAGTAAAATCCATGTCTGAGGACTCATTTTTCTTCCCTGGACCTATTCTCTTTAATACCACCTAAGTTCCTTTAGTCACATTTAATAGCTTGAAACGTTAAAGGAAGAAGATGGAGTCCTCGTCCTTGTTCCGTCACGTACCTTTGTGGTTGCAATGTAGACGCACAAGTGACTTGGTCATAGGACAATGCTAGGCATTGGGTCACACAATCTATCTCCTTGGGACTTAAGACCCTAGCACAGCTAAAGCAAAATGTACTGTTACATGACTTGTGATCAATAATAAATAAATATCGCTTTCACTAAACATGTGAGCAAGAGGTTATAGACATGTTTTTTTCTTTTAAAATGTGAATTCTGTGTTCTTTACCTTACAGATTTATAATCCACTAAATATAAAGTCTATGGGGTGAGTTCTAACGCAGTTGCCAATTCCTCTAGTTATAGCTTGTAAACCCTGAGGCTGAGGAACTATTGCAGATTTAGATCTAGATCTGCTCCTATGTGAACCACCTGGAGTTGATCAGCCCAGTGATAACTTAGATATCTTCTCTTTTCTGTAGGAATTTATTATTGGATTCTTAGTTTTTGCTTATACTCTTTTTCAAAGGTTGGTCCATAACAATTCTCTTTTCTCTGTCTTTTCTTGACCACATTTTTTCCTCTTCACATGACCCTTGCTTCATAATAACATGAATGAGAAAGAAATGCCAGAACTGCTATGACAGTCGATGGATGAAGAGATGAAAATGATTTGGGGAAGTAAGAACACTGAAGCAGATTGTCAGTAAACTCTGCTTACCAGAGCAATGAAGGCATGTTCTAGGGAGAGGCACAAACATCACTAAAAAGCTCAGTGATATCTGACTTCCCTAGACCGGGCTTGACAGTAGACAGGTCCATTAAAGAAGTGGCTTTGTCGTAATAATGTTATTACAAATAGCATAACTGGAATATCTCATTGTTGTAAGCCAGGTAGCTACATATCACCATCACAGGCAAGGAGAGAGCTTTTATCATAATGTTGATAATGTTGGAGTGACACTAGGAGAGTGGCAGAGAGTGACACTGGCGGAGAGTGACAAAGATGCCTGATAGAACATGGCAACCCTAGAGGTAGGACAGATGAGTGGTAATGATAATATGACTTACTCCACAAAGTTAAAAGAGAACAAGGATGGAAGATTTGGAGGTTGATGTCAGTTACCCTAATAAAATTCATAATCTATTACCTAACTTCCAGGTCAGAGCCAGTTTTTAGATCTGGAAGTCACTAACTGAATGAGAAGCCAGGTCTTTAGAAGGTGCTTGCAGCATAATCAAAGTGTATGTGGGTATGAGTCCTCAAGTTATTCCCCAAAGGGACCTGTGGTCACTGACTTGTGTAATCAAATATACCTTGAGCAATGAAGAATGCCCATCAATGTTTGCGTTGACAGGTTTATTGAGGCATAATTAATATGCACTAAATTGCACATATTTAAAGTGTACAATTTTGTAAACCTTCACATATGCATACATCCATGAATAATCACTAAAGCCAAAATGATATAATCATGGCTCCCAAAGGCTTTTCATGTCCCTTGGCAAACCCCAGTTCTGTCTCTAGGCAACCATAGATCTAGTGTTAGTCACTACTTATTAGTTTGCATTTTTTGGACCTGTAGGTAATGAAATCATTCAATGTGTAATCTATTTTGCCTGTTTGTTTTACACTGACCATAATTATTTAGAGGTTCTGTGTGAATTAATATTTCATTATTTTTGCTGAAGAGCATTCCATTGTGTAGAAATAGCATGATTCATTTATCTATTTACCTGTGAATAGACATTTGGATTGTTTGGGACTATCACAAACAAAGATACGATGAATATTTGTGCACAAGTCTTTCTTTTTTCTTTGAGTTAGAGTCTCACTCTGCCACCCAGGCTGGAGTGCAGTGGCACACTCCCGGCCACCACAGCTTCGGTCTGCTGGGCTCATGTGATCCTTCCGCATCAGTCTTCCAAGTAGCTAGAACTACAAGTACATGCCGCCATGCCCAGCTAAGTTTTTTTTAGATTTATTGTAGAGATGAGGTCTCGCCAAGTTGCCCAGGTTGGTCTCGTACCTGTGGGCTCAGGCAATCCTCTCATCTCAGCCTCCCAAAGTGCTGGAATTATGGGTGTGAGCCACCACGCCCAGCCCATGTACAAGTCTTTATATAGACAAATGCTTTTATTTCTTTTGGGTAATTATCTAGAACTGAAAAGGATACATTAAAGAAACAAACTGTTTTTGAAAGTGATTGTTTCATTTTAAATTCCCATCTGCTGTGTAAGTTCCATTCATTATTTTTTCTTCATATCCTTACCAATACTTAATATGTTCAGTCTTTTTATCTTTAGATGTGTTAATAAGTGACCAGTTGCTGAAAATATTAATAGTCAAGAGCTCTCAGTTTAGTCCTTTTCTGAAACTTTCCCTTGACTGGGGAGAGTAGCCTCACCCAAAGTCAGTTCTTGGGGGCAGTCCACATCAAAGTGCAAGTAAAAAGCAGTTTCCCTTACACCATCTCAGGACAATGCTGAAGGGCCTTTTTAATTCTAGAGTCCCACTTAGGATTTTTTAAATCTTTTATTAAAGCTACACCACAGTTCAAAATCTCTTTCTGCCAAATCCTGCTATTCTCATTTTCTTATAACGTTGATCTTAAAAGAAGTTCTTCATAAACTTTCTGCATACAAATCTCTCTCTCTGTGCCCCAGGAATTCAGTTTTCAACAACTACTCTAAGTTGCATGAATTTGTGAATGATAGAGGCCTGATGGTCTCTGCCCTTTGTAACAGAAGTATACCAACTGACAAGTTGCCAGATTCTTGTCTAGGCATCACCATATTCCTACCCCTGATGTCCATGAGTCCTTGCAGGCCAAAGTCTCTCCAGAAACCACAGTGTTCATGTGATTCTCAACAAAGAGCGCTTTGTCACTGGAGATCCTTTCCAATCTAAAGAGGAACTATTCCAGCAAGTTACCTTCTTATTGACTATAAATAATTACACAAACATATAGACTTCAAAGAAAGTATGTAGAAAATATTCCCAGAAGATAAATAGACTCTATATAGTAAAAACAGAAGGTTATAAAATAAGAATAGGCTGCTATAAAAAGTATCAAGTTAGGAACTTTAAAAGAGTGTAATTAAAATAAAAGTTAATAAAATAGATAGTTTTATCGGTAAAGATGATAAAGCTAAAAACAGAATCAGTTAAGTGGAAACGACTAGAGGAAATCTAAAGCATGATTCAGAGTAAATTAAATTTAAAAAAAAGTTAAGAGGGTGAAGAAAGAAAAAATTTAACTCACACCAAATAGAAGTGTCCAAAGGAGAAAATAGAGTACGGTAAATAGATAATATTCAAAGAAATTAAGAATGAGGAGTTTTCCAGAAATTAGAAAATTCATAGACTTCAGATAGAAAAGATCCATCTAGTAGAATATTTTCCGACAACCCACACTTAGTATAGTTGAAATTTCAGATCATTGAGGACAAAGAGAAAATTTAGAGGTGCTTCACAGAAACAAATAAAAAAACTAAGATTAATTAATAAATTCAAAATTATAAAGTAATCAAATTAATAGCACACTTTTCAGACGCAGGGATAGATTCCAGAAGGCAGATAAGTAGTATCTTCAAAGTGATAAAGAAAAATGATTGTAAACCTAGAAAAAATATTAAGAATGAGGTCAAAATAAAGACAATTTAAAAAGAACTTAAAATATTTACTGACTACAGATATTTTCTGAAAAAACTAAGGACAAAAAATAACTCAGAAGGACAATGTGGGATGAAAAAAGAGCAACCAAAAATTATATACATATAAAAAAATTGAAAAGAAGGGGCAAAATGAGAAAACAAATTAAGAATCAGTAGATTGCCATATGTCTTTGGCAGTTTCTGTTTCTGTCTTTGAACCTTAACTCTCCATCTGTAAAATGGAAAAATGAGTTATTAATTCACAATTTATTTGACAAACAACCTCACATGGTTTTCTATTATTGATATCTTAAATTATTCCACTGTGGTGTTGTAATTTATTTATTTATTTACTTGAGTTGGAGTCTCACTCTGTCACCCAGACTGGAGTGCAGTGGCCGCTTCTGGCCACCGCAGCCTCGACCTGCTGGGTTTCGGTGATCCTTCCGCCTCAGCCTTCCAAGTAGCTGGAACGACAGGTGCGCGCCACCACACCCGGCTGATTTTTTATTTATTGTAGAGACGAGGTCACGCCAAGTTGCCCAGGTGGGTCTTGAACCCGCGGGCCCAGGCTATCCACTCACCTTGGCCTCCCAAAGTGCTAGGATTACAGGCTGAGACACCGAGTCTGGCTGATGTTATTTAGATTTCATATTATTTTTCTTCCACTGTACTTGATTTTTATATTCTCTACTGAAGATTGTTTTTGATCTGTATGGCCTAGCCTGGTCTAGCCAGCATTCCTCATCATTCAACTGTTGATTGAGATGACATAGGTATGCATACATACTCATAACCATACATACACACAGAAAAAAATGTGGCTATTCATCTCCTTGGCCAGAGTATCCAATCTTTCAGAGTAATCATGATTTTTTAGATTATGCTGGGGCGTCAATAAATTCCCAAGTCTTAGTAGCTTACAACAACTAAAGTTTATTTTCTCACTTACGCTTATGTCTATTGTAGACCTGCTGAGGACTCAGCTGTGCACAGCCTTTACTGTGGATCCTGAGTTGCTTTAGCAGGCCCCTGTCTTGAAATGTATTGGTCAGCGTCAAAGAAAGAAAGAGAGAAATGCAGATCCCACCCTGGGACTTAAACCTTCTATTTCCATTCATATTTTGTTGATCAAGCAAATCACATGACCACACCTAACTTCCCAGGGGCAGGAAGGGGTACTCTACTGTATGTCTGGATAAAGAATTGGAAATATCTGGTGAACAGCATAAATAACTACCACATAGCGGTGGGATTATTTCCCTCTTCACATTTTGAAGTACGTTCTGGGACAATCTAGCTTAATCTCCCGCTAGTCCTAGGTTTTCTATAACAAACCCTTCTATTTTACACTTTTCAGATAGTCCACTCTGCCTAAAAATTTTCGTTTCACCCAAAACATAACAAAATATGTTGATTCCCCTTTGGCAACAAGTAAATAGGCCATCTCTTCTATCAGGAGATGGAAGTTATTGCCAGAGGGAAGGATTCCTTTCATTCTTTCATAATTAACCTATGAATTAGAAAACATACAATTAATATCTCAATAGGATATTTGGCCATATTAAATTCTCAATAAACTTTCTGAACCTTTTCTTAACTTCATAAAACTATATGAAAATTTATCAGTTGTTATCAATATTATCACATATGGCCAAATTTTGATTTAAAAATAATCCTTATCTTTTTATTGGTGAAATTTAAAAATAAAATTTATATTTTAGATTTCATTAACTCATTGTATTTGAATTTATATTTTAAGGGTTAGTTAAGAGGTGTATGAGTAGTTGTTCTTTTGTTTATATTTGTTGCTTGCTTTAAGCAATACTATACTGTAGATTTAGAAGAATATAAACCAGATTTTTAAATCCTGGTTTTGCTTTTTAATAACCTAGTTACCTTTGTAAGTTATAAGACCTCACTGAATCTCGTTTTTTTTCACTTAAACATTGAGATAATAATACTCTCCTAGGGTATTTGAGAGGATTAAATGATGTTTGTAATGTGTCTGGCACAGTGCCTGGTCCAATACCCTAAATATTAGGACTTTCCCCTTCGTTCCTTCCATTTGCTGAGGCAAGACCATGCTACCCCGTTCAAATTGCATCCTGAAATAGGATGCCTAAAATGTGCCTTTCCTCTTTCAACTAATCATGGAGAATAATGAGTAATTACAGAATGTAAGAGCAGAATAAACAAAATTCCTGAAGACATTTGTTTTGCAGAATGTCAGTAATTCAATCCAGAAATTAAATCTATAGTTTGTAAATTTCCACAATGTTTGACTCTAGAGTTCTTCAACTGCATCTGCCCCCCAAATCTATATAAATGGCAACCCACAGGACGATCCAGGGACAAGAAGCAGGGATGCATAATTACCTACTCAAATGTCTGCTGTCCTTTTTTTGTGAGAGGTGACCAAGCACCCAGAAGGTTAGCTCCCTAATATGCTTAATTCCAGTTCTGCCTTTTCTCTTTTTCACACAATTGATTTATATTCATTCATTCTTCTTCTCTCTTTATTTCTACTTTTTGTCTCTCCCCTACTTTTTTCTCTTTCCCAATTTCTTATTAGATCTATGTTTCCACTTTCTCTCTTGCCGTTTATCATTTGTTGTTTTATTGGCTACTTATTCTAAAGCTTCATCTTTTCTCAAAGTACCATTAATTACTTATCGTAAATGTCAAAACTCATCTTAATTTTTAAACTCATATCAGCCCAGAATCAGAGGACATCCCTTGTCTTCTGCATTAACCTCTTAACAGTCTTCATAGATTATCATTTTTCTCGGAGCCGTTCAAGGGGAAGAAATTTCTTTCTTCAGGATGGCATTTATGGCATTGTAGAAGAGACTTAATATTTTGAAAGATATTTTCTATATTTGTACTAAATTTACCTCCCTGTTATTTCTTCTGACTGATCTCAGTTGTGTATATTGGCAGTCTTTTCCTCATGATAGTCTTTTCAATATTTGAAACTACCGATTACATCCCCATAAGTCTCCCTCTACTGCAGAAACACGTTCTCAGTTTTTTTTTTCTTGTTAGTTTGCCCATGAATATAATCTGCCTGTATAAATTTGATGTTCTTCCTGGACCCTGTAACTTGGTTCAACCTGCGTGTTCTACCTCCTCATACCATATGCTAAAATAATGCTTAATGTGTATCTATCATCCATGAAACTTAACATGATTTCAGAACACAGACAACACAAGCCCACTTTTTTTGGCCTTTCCTCAAAGATGCAACATTCCCCTTCAGGTATGAAAGACTAAATATACAAACAGACAACAACCAGACCATACAGAAAAATAGAACTCTGGCCCACAATCTGCAGCAACCATCCTAGGAAACCAACCCCTTGCCTGTAGTAACCAGGCCAGGAAACCAGTCTGCCACTGAGACTTGTAGGATGTCAGACCATTATCTCTAGTAATAATCCAGAAAGTCAAGTAATAGCCCCTGTAACTATCAACCCCAAATGGCCAGACTTGGTTAATAAGTGATAGCTTCCCTAATTTTTACCCTTATTTCCAACCTTAGACCAACCAAAGAAAGCCAGATTTGCAACCTAACCATCACATAGGATGTTCTACTTCTAGTTGGCCACCTAGAACTGCCTCAGGCCAACAGCTTCCACTGTACACACCTGAAGTCTTCCTTTTTTTCCACTATAAAGATTTCCCAATCCTCTGTGTACCTTTGAGTCTGACAAAACACAGAGAATTCTGGTTAACTCTTGCTATAGCAAGTTCTGAATGAATGACCTTTGCCTGTTCTTGTTTGGCTCACCCTCATTTATTTCCACAGGTGGGAGTTTAATGGAATAAAAGATTGATTTTTCCATAGGGGAAATACAGACTGTTTAACATAAGGGAAAAATGTCACAAAGAAAAACGTATTTTCTACTTAACACTGAGAAAGATATAAGGATATACCTGGATAAGACACGAGTTTCTCCAGCTCTGAGTCTTATTTGTCTCAGTAGACCACATTGTCTTGATATTAATCCCTTCTACAAGAATTTTATATTCAATCTCAGCCATCATTCCTTCTTTTCTCAGTCCTCATCTCAATCCAGGCTATGATGAAGAGGAATTTCAGAGAAAATTAAACAAGATGACTGGCAGATCAGTGGGCTGGTGCCACAGGTAAGATGCAAAGAATCCTACAGAAATTAGATTAAGAAAAAGAGTTTATTTAGAAAGTAGATTAAAGCAAGAAAAAGAAGGGGCATTCACTTCTCAAGGGAGAGAAGGGGCCCAGGCATCTGAAGAAAAAGTGAAGGTGAGTGCTTGAGATTGATTGCTTTTAAAATTTCTTTTGGGATGGGCAGGGCAGGTATTCACAGAAACTGACATCACAGTGATGGACGGCAGGTGGATGGGTGGGTCAGTTACATAGATGAGATGGGCAGGTAAGCTCAGGAACTGTTGCCATGGTGATGGGGTGGTGGTCTGTGTAACATAGGTCACAAAGAGCTGATCACAATAGATTAGGTCAGTTTGGCCCTTTATGGCAGGAAGACAAATTTGGCTAAAAGTAATTAGATTGTACAAAGCATGCTTGCAGGTTTGCAAGACAAGCATCAGTAACTACCTCCAGGCCCTTGTAAACAATTAGAGGTGGGCTAAAATAAAATGCTAAAGAGGCATGACAAAGCTTAAAATGGCTGCTTTTTGGCTAAAGTTACTCCATTTTGGCATTTCACCCTTTCAATGACATTCTTCTCTGCTTTATTTTATAAATACATTGTGAAAATAATTCCCTCACCCTGTTTTATCTCAGAATATTCCCATGTGCCAAGAAAAATTTACATCAGTTTAATTTTCAGCTAAAATAGAAAAGACAATATGAACTAGTTATTTAAGCAGCTATCTCCAACTTTTGGAAGGTCAGTGAAAGGTTTTTGTTTTTCCTGATATTTTTTCTATGTGAATTTATCATGACAAACGATTACTTGATCTTACAAATGAAAGTCAATTTTATTCTATTGATCTCGGCTCCAAGTAAGTCAAGAAAAAGAGGATAGGGTGGGCAGAGGAGGGGAATAAAAACATTGAAAATAGAATAATTTTTATTCATTTTAAATTAAAAATTCTGATGCTGTGAATATAGGAAATAGCAGAAAGTGAGGGTGGGGAAGTCGAGGGGTGCCTTTTTCAAGAGATGCAGAGATAAGCAAGGTGGGTATGAAGCTGTTTGCCATCACTCTCTGGGAACTTTGTAAGATACAGATTGTGGTAAGTGCCCATCCATAGCAAAGTATCAATAGCTTTCAAGAGGTTTGTGGCTTAAGGCACTGGTAAGAATAGAAGGGAAAGGACTTTGGTCTTTCTATTCTGCAACTTATAGCTGCCATTTATACTTTTCAGCTACTTAGCTACCATATGTTAAATACTGTGTTTGATGTACTCATTATCATATTAAATTCTTATTTAACAGCAGCTCCATGGGACTGGCACTGTTAATTACCTCTATGTTGGGAATGAACAAACTGAGCCTCAAAAGACTACTGAATTTTCTCAAGGTCGTAGATTAATAAGGGGTAGAGCTGAGATTTGAATTTAGGTTAGTCTCTGTTCTTAATCACAGGGCATATCACTGCTTTGGTCAGTTCACACCAGGAGTGCCCAACCTTTTGACTTCAAGTAAAGATGAACTGCCTTGGGCTGCCCATAAATTGTATAATATAGTTAGTGTATATACATCATAAGACTTCTCAAGGTGCTCATTAGAAATGTTTGTTTTAACATGATGTTAAAAGATTTTGTGGGGTCACCATAAGCTATCCTGGGCCACATGTGGCCTATGGGCCGCAGGTTGGACTTACCTGGTTCATCCCTTGGGGTGAAAGTGTGAGGTGCAACAGTGCTCTGTAAAGGCCGTTAACCTTGGAATTCTGCTTTGCTGTAGATAGAAGCTTAGATGCAAAAACTAATACTAATCTGAAAAAAACAATCAAATCAGCAATAAAGTGGATCCTGATTTTTAGTAGCATTTTAAAAATCTTTGGCACTTATATCGCTGTTCTAAAGACACGACTTATAGAAGGTATATTTACATGAACAATAACATCAATTGCCGAATTGTTCTCTCTCTTTTGGGTTTTGCCTCCCCCACTGACAAAGAGCAGGCTGAGCTGTGGCAGTGATGAAATTGATGCATAGCAGATAAAAAGCATGCATTGTTTGTTGACAATAGTTACCTAACATATTTTTCAGATGCGTAGGCAGAAAGTGGTTAAGTAACTTACCAGTTTTCATAAAATAAGTCAGAGACAGAATAAGGGAGAGAACTCAGACACTTTATATTGTCAGGTCTAGCTTCAGGTTTCCTAGGCTACACAATCTACGTGACAGCAGATAACAGAATCAGTCAGAAGAGAAATATTAAATGGCATCATTTTAAAATTTTTTTAAAATTTAAAAGGAAACTATCACAAATGAATCTTCGTGGCAGAAACAAATTAAAAAATTATTAAAATAGAATAGCTTTTATCCTTCACCAGAATAAAATTTTAGCTGACAGCTATGTTTTGATATAATATTCGATTAGATTTTTGGTGGTTTAATAGAATAAATTCATGATTTCGGTCACAACAGTATATACAAAAGGTAATTAAAGAAGATTAGTGTAAAGACAATAGCAAAACTGAAAAAATGCGGCACAGCAATTATAAATACATACGATGGCACAAAGAATTATAAATACAACAAAGCAATTTTCTGTTGATACTAGATGAGTGTGCAGGGCAGATATATTCACAAAAGATGCCAAACTCTAAAATATGATGATTTATCCTGAGCCAAAAGGGAGTGAACATGGGCCCTTGAAACTCATCCCAGGAGGGTCTGAGAATGTGTGCCCGGGGTGGTTGAATTGCAGCTTGGTTACAGAAGTTACAAATAACCATACATCAATGCATATGAGATTTACATTGATCCAACCTGGGAAGGCAGAACATCCCCAAGTGAGGGTTTGAATGTTATAGGTGGATTTAAAGATTTCCCGACTGGCAATTAGTAGCAAGAGTTACCTAAGGAATTTTGACAGCAGTAAAGGAAATGAGCAGCTTGAGGACTCATGAGGGAGCGGATTTTTTCTTGATATGTAAATAAAGCCTCAGAAGTGACGGACTTCAGAGAGACTAGGTGGTAAGTATCTTAAAAGGTGCCTGGAGTCCCAGAGTCTCCGAGAGATGGTTTTACGGGGTCATAAAGTACTTTCGATTTCTTTCTTTATCTGTTGTGGGATGTTATGCCTGAGTCGATTGGAAAGCAAACCTCATTATATAGGGCTTAATAAAAACTCTTCTGATGAGTCTTTGTAGGGTGTGAGTCCCCAGTCCCCTTAGCTAGGAATTTGGACAGAGAGAAAGAGAGAAAAGAAGTTCAGGATTAGTCTTCAGATCTCACAATGGAACTAGGCAAGTCATAAAGTGTCTAGGTTCCAACGTCAGAAAATGCCCTCTAAGTCACTGCAGCTGCTACTAGGCTCCCAACTAACTTATTCCTTGATCACCTGCATTTTCACTCATCTTACCATGTAACACCTAATTTACAGATAATAAGAAAATGCACCATTGATCGTTCACAAAAATTCCTTGGAAGGAAGTGACATTGTGAGCTAGCGGAGGATCCTGTTTAGTTATGCTTTCATTGTACCTCGGAGAAGCACTTGGGAATTAGGTCTCACTTTGAACTTCGTACTGTGAATCTCCAGACAAAACAGATGTCATTAATGACTTGTGTCTCTAAACACATCTCCAACAAGTTCGGTGACATCTAAAAGCTCACTGTATTTCATATTTAACTTCAGGGAGATGGAACTGAGATGCACTTATTAATAAGGAACTTAACTATGTAATCCTTCTTGGAGAAAGACTCCGCAAAAGGAAAGACACTAGCTGAATAGGCAGCCCAAAGATTTCATTCCAGCACAGAAAAGGGAAGAGGATAACCTTTGAGACCAGCAGGAATGTCTGGAATTGAATATCTCCCATGGGCACGGCAGGCTTCTCTGGAACCAGACACTACTCAACCTTTAAGTCAGGCAAACAACTCTCCTATGTCGAGAAGACTGCTTGCAGCTAGCCTCCCTGTATGCTAGTAAGGTCACTCACTAGCAGTATTTCTCATGAGACATACCAGCCGTATTTCTCACACTATTTCTCATTAGAAATATACATAAATGTTTGAAGACAGTTTTGGTTGTGGGGTCAGCAGATGGACTAGTTCGTTAGAACTATGCGCTACACACTTTTTATTCTTTGTTTCTTCTGCCTAATCGAATGATCTTCACTTTTGTATTAACATGTGACGTGTTAATATGTAAAAATTCTATTAACAAAGAAATGTCTGCTTATAAGCAGACATTTCTTTGTTAATAGAATTTTTGTCCTCTCCTTTTTAAAAACATGTTTATTTATTTATTTTAAAGATGTGGGGTACAATTCAGGATTAGGTATACAAATGGCCCTTGTACAGGTAAAGGTTGGGTCTGACTTTGGTCCCCACATCACCTGGTTTGAGATCAGGTATCCTTATTGATAAAGTGCATCCCCCTATCTCCTGACAGTGTCCCACTACTGCCAATCCATTTCTTATAGTATTATGATAATCGTTCAGGGTCCACTTATAAATGAGAACATGTGATACACAGTTCTTTGTTTCTGTGATAGATCACTGAGTATTATTGACTCTAAACCCATCCAAGTTGTTGCGAAGTTCATATTTTGTCCTTCTTAATGGCTGCATAATATTCTATTGTGTATATGTATATATAATACATATATGTACCACTATTTTTTATTCAGTCTACTTTCAATGGGCAGTATGGTTGGTTCCATGTTTTTGCTATTGTGAATAGTGCTGCAATAAACTTGCATGCACAGGTATCTTTTTTGTAGAATGATTTGCATTCCTCTGGGTATATTCTCAGAAGGGGGATTGCTGGGTTGTATGGAAGGTTGATTTTTAGGTCTTTTAGGAGTTGCCACACTGTTTTCCACAGAGGTTGTACTAGTTTACAATTCCACCAATTATGTAGAAATGTTTCTTTTTCCCCGGTAACCTCTCCAACATCTGTTGTTTTTTGAGTTATTGATGATGGCCATCCTGACTGGAGTTATGTGGTATCTCAGTGTGGTTTTAATTTGCATTTCTTTAATGATTAGTAAGGCTGAGCATTTTTTCACGTATCTGTTGGTTGCTCATATGTCTTCTTTTGAGAAATGTCTATTCATATCTTTTGCCCACTTTTTAATTGGTCTGTTTGTTTTTTTCTTTTCAGCACGTTTAAGTTCCTTGGAGATTCTAGATGTTAGGCCTTTGTCAGATATACAGTTGGCAGATAATTTTTCCCAGTCTTTGGGCTGTCTCCTTGTTCTCTTGATGGTTTCTTTTGCTTTGCAGAAGCTTTTCAATCTGATGAGCTCTCACTTGTCTATTTGATCTCTTATGGCATAGGTATTTGGAGTTTTGATCAGGAATTTGTAGCCAGTTCCAATTTCCATAAGGGTGCCTCCTGTATTGTCTAAGGTTCTTATAGTTTGAGGTTTTACATTTTGGTCTTTAATACATTTAGAATTGATGTTTATGTATGGTGGTAGGTAGAGATCTTGTTTTAATCTTCTGCATGTGATCAGCTAGTTTTTCCAGCAAGATTTACTGAATAGGTCTCCTCTCCCCAGTAGTTGTTAGTGGAGGATTTCTCAAAGATTTGTTGACTGAGATATTGAGGTTTTGCTTCCAGAATCTCTATCCTGTTCCATGGGTCTATATGTCTGTTATTATACCAATACCAGACTGTTTTGATTATTGTAGCCTTATAATAAAGTTTAAAGTCTGGAAGTGTGATACCTCCCACTTTGTTTCATTTACTGAGGCTTGTTTTGGCTAGTCATGGTCATGTATGTTTTCATATGAATTTCTGCAGTGTTGTTTCCAGATGTGGGAAGAATGATGTTGATAATTTAATGGATATTGCATTGAATCTGTAGAGTGCCTTTGGTAGGATGGACATTTTAACAATGTTGATTGTTCCATTTGTTTGTGTCATCTTTGACTGCTTTGTGCAGTGTTTTGTAGTTTTTGTTGTAAAGGTCTTTCACTTCTCTGGCTAGGAAAATACCCATATATTTCGTGTGTGTGTGTGTGTGTGTGTGTGTGTGTGTGTGTGTGTGTGTGTGTGTGTG